>NW_024400602.1:0-25974 GCF_905171765.1 Bufo bufo | reverse complement strand
TGCATACAGGATGAGAGAAGTAGTACTGTGCACTGTGTATACAGGATGAGAGAAGTAGTACTGTGCATACATGATGAGAGAAGTAGTACTGTGCACTGTGTATACAGGATGAGAGAAGTAGTACTGTGCATACAGGATGAGAGAAGTAGTACTGTGCACTGTGTATACAGGATGAGAGAAGTAGTACTGTGCATACATGATGAGAGAAGTAGTACTGTGCACTGTGTATACAGGATGAGAGAAGTAGTACTGTGCATACATGATGAGAGAAGTAGTACTGTGCACTGTGTATACAGGATGAGAGAAGTAGTGCTGTGCACTGTGTATACAGGAGGAGAGAAGTAGTACTGTGCATACAGGATGAGAGAAGTAGTACTGTGCACTGTGTATACAGGATGAGAGAAGTAGTACTGTGCATACATGATGAGAGAAGTAGTACTGTGCACTGTGTATACAGGATGAGAGAAGTAGTACTGTGCATACAGGATGAGAGAAGTAGTACTGTGCACTGTGTATACAGGATGAGAGAAGTAGTACTGTGCATACATGATGAGAGAAGTAGTACTGTGCACTGTGTATACAGGATGAGAGAAGTAGTACTGTGCACTGCATATACAGGATGAGAGAAGTAGTACTGTGCACTGCGTATACATGATGAGAGAAGTAGTACTGTGCACTGTGTATACAGGATGAGAGAAGTAGTACTGTGCACCGTGTATACAGGATGAGAGAAGTAGTGCTGTGCACTGTGTATACAGGATGAGAGAAGTAGTACTGTGCATACAGGATGACAGAAGTAGTACTGTGCACTGTGTATACAGGATGAGAGAAGTAGTACTGTGCGCCGTGTAGACAGGATGAGAGAAGTAGTACTGTGCACTGTGCGTACAGGATGAGAGAAGTAGTACTGTGTATACAGGATGAGAGAAGTAGTATTGTGCACTGTGTATACAGGATGAGAGAAGTAGTACTGTGCACTGCGTATACAGGATGAGAGAAGTAGTACTGTGTATACCGGATGAGAGAAGTAGTACTGTGCACGGTGTATACAGGATGAGAGAAGTAGTAGTGTGTACTGTGTATACAGGATTAGAGAAGTAGTACTGTGCACTGTGTATACAGGATGATAGAAGTAGTACTGTGCACTGTGTATACAGATGTATGCTTCTTTCAGGAGCTGCATTTTAGAAGAGCGACCATACCTAAGGTCTAGAAATCCTATTTTCAACACTGGTTCTTTACTGTTTTTGAGAAAGCTAAACGTGGGGTGGGCATAGCAATCTCTAAACGTGTCCCATTCACTCTGACAACTACGCAGACTGATCCTGAGGGCCGTTTCATATTTGTGAAGGGTGTCATTGGCACTCAGAAGATCACCTTAGCTAGCCTTTACAGCCCCAACAGAGGCCAAAAACAATGGATTAAAATTACACTTCACAAACTAGGGATGTTTGTAGAGGGCATCTGGTTGCTGGGTGGAGACCTTAATGTCACATTAAACCCCCATATTGATGCATCTGACAGCACCTCACAACTGACCCAGTCTGCACTAGGCTGCATAAATAGCTATTTCTCAGACGCCCACCTACTGTAACGGTCACGTCCACACACACACAGGGGGAAGGATAGTGACCACTGCGCTCCACCCTCACTCCTGGCCCTGCCTACTTGCCTCACGAGTCCTGATGACAGGGGACAACTGGACGACAGTCCCTTACTTAGGATATGTGCAGGGAAGACAGACAAGACAAAATACGAAACGTGAACTGACCGGGTCAGAACCAAGAGAGCTACACAGTACAAAGGGTTAAGCAAAGAATGGTCAGGAGAAGCCGGGGTCAAATACCAGGAGAGTAGAGAAGTAACAGAGGAGTCCACAAAGAGTAGTCAGGTGGGAGCCGAGGTCACAATACCAGGATGGATGCGCAGTACAGGAGGAGCAGGCAAAGGATCGTCAGGGAACAGGATCAGGTAAATATTCAGTAGTCCAACAAATAGCCAGGAACCTAGAAATTAACAGGCAACCTGTAGCCAGCAGGCTGCCTGTATTTATAGTGGGGAGTGAGGGTCATGTGACGTGGCCAGCGTCACATGACCGACAGACAGACAAGTCGAGCACCGAGTGATCAGTTCGGCGCTCAAGGCAGACCTAGGAGCAGGGAGCCTCCCAGCTAGCAAAGCCGCCCTGGGAACGAGGCCAAACACAGATCCTCGCTCCCGAAGCTAAGCAGCAGGTCTGCGGCTGATGGGAGACTGAGTGCGCCTTTGGCGCCCCGTGACACCTACTAGATACGTGGTAGAAAATAGTTGTAGAGCAGCACAAAATGGACCTTCTGGCCTATCTGGAATGCACCAGCCGTGGACGAACAGCCAATCCAATGCCGTCCCATAGGTATAAATGGTTGACAGAAGAGATCACAGCAGCATGTCCAGTGTGACTTTTATTGGGGACCCAATAAAATTCACACTGGACATGCTGCTGTGATCTCTTCTGTCTACTAGATACGTGGAGACTGGTCCATCTGGACAGACGCGACTATGTCTTTTTCTCGGCTCCACACAACACGCACAAAAGACTAGACTACATATTCATATCTAGCAACTCTATTGACATGATAGAAAGCTCCAGCATAGACCCCATAACGGTCTCAGACCATGCCCCAGTCTCTACGGTCTTGCATTTCTCCAGCTTACCCACCCCATACAAACAATGGCGTCTGAATGAAACGCTACTTGACAAACATACAGACATCAAAGCACTAGAACAGAAATTAGCATGGTACTTCTCCGAAAACTCCACACCGGGAATGTCACTCACAACCCTATGGGAAACGCACAAAATAGTCATGCGAGGAGAGCTTATAGCTCTGGGCCGCAGGGTTAAAAAAGAAAGGCAACAAATCCTACACTCCCTCCTCACACAGATTGCAGACAAAGAGTCCATACACAAGCCATCTAAAACGTTAGAGGTCCAGACGGAACTGACCCAACTACGATCTCAGCTAAAAGACCACTTAAATATTCGCTGCGCAAAAGCCTACCAGTATTCTCAATATAGATTCTATTCGCATGGAGACAAAACTTATGTCCTCCCTCATTAAACAGAGGAAGGAGTCCATGTATATACCGAGCATTAAATCAAAACAGGGAAACACGCTACATAGAACGGCTGATATAGCCACTAAGTTCCAGGGATTCTGTCAGCAGTTATATGGTTTAGCAGACCCAGATGCCCCACCAGACCACTCAATAGGGAAGACGATGGATCGGTTCCTAGAACACTTAAATCTGCCCCAGATCACTGCCCAAGAAGGAGATTCCCTTCTTCTACCAACCTCCGAACCTGAAATAAAGAAAATACTATACTCAATGCCACTGGGCAAGAGCCCAGGCCCCGACGGCTTCCCGGTAGGCTACTACAAAAAGTTCTCCAAGCTTCTGATGTCTTGGTGCAATGCACTCCTCATGGGCTCACACCTACATAAGCAGTCATTAGAAGCCATTGTCACCATCCTCCCCAAACCCGTGAAGGACCATCTCACTGTAGCAGCTACAGGCCAATATCGCTGCTAAATGTAGACATAAAGATCTGGGCCAAACTGTTAGCTACACGCCTGGGTCTCCTGTTACCCAAGATCATCCACCCAGACCAGGCCGGCTTTGTACCGGGAAGGGAGGGGAACCATAACTCCTGTAGGGTAGTGGCAGCTATTCAATGGGCTATAAAGAAACGCCTCCCGTTGACCTTCCTTAGCGTGGATGCGGAGAAGGCCTTCGACCGGGTAAATTGGGACTTCATGAGGAGGACATTGCACAGGTTTGGCATCCCGGTAATATTTCAGGAGGCAGTCATGACGCTATACAGTGACCCGAGTGCCAGAATAAGGGTCAATGGTACCCTTTCACCATCCTTCCCTATCCGTAATGGGACGCGCCAGGGCTGCCCCCTGTCCCCGGCCTTGTACATCCTGGTAATGGAAACTCTCCTTCAGACAATCAGGGACCACTCAAATATACGTGGAGTACATATACATAAATGTGGCATATGCAGATGATCTGCTGATAATGGTCTCTAACCCGGTCGAGGCCTTCCCGCATCTCCTAACACAACATGCTTACTGCCACCCCAACATAGTTCGAAAAACTGCTGACGCCCTCTACAACTCAGCGCAAGTTAATCTCCATGCTATATTTAGCCCTAAACACTCCCCAAACCCGTGTAACACCACAATATATCCATACATGGGCCACAGACTTGAATGTGACTTTCTCAGAGACGGATGTTCTCCGCATGCATGCTCATTCACACGGCTTTTCCCACTGTGTGAAAATAAAAGAGCACTCGTACAAAGTGCTCACACAGTGGTACCGTCCACCCAAACAGCTGTTTCTTAGTGGTCTGAATGACAATGATAAATGCTGGAGATGTAAAGAAGACAGGGGTACACTACTTCACATTTTCTGGTCCTGCCCTAAAATAAAACCATACTGGGACAGCGTATCATCGACCATCAATACAATACTCGGAAATAACCTGTTGCTGTCCCCCGAGTTGGTTCTCTTGTGGCTACCCACAAAAGACATGTCACCCTCAAAGTGTAATCTGGTGACTCACCTGATACAAGCAACCCATTTACTCTTTCCTCAAAGGTGGCTAAGCACAGATCCCGCAACACTCTCCCAATGGTTAGCTAAGGTGACTGCTTGCACCGATTGGAGGAACTGGCTAGCTGGGAACTCAGATCCCATGAAAAATATCAGAAACTCTGGGCCCCATGGATTACTTTCAGGTACCCAACCCGACTATACCATACCCCAGCAGGGGAATTAGCTAATTGACCATCCTAATATCCCCCCTCCCCCTCATGACCTGCATAAGTGTATTATGTTATGACATGCTGAGCACAGACTCCTAGGGCGACCCCCGGGGTAACACTAGACCGCCTTATCGACCGTTGTTGTCCAGTTTTAAGGACATACTTCCCAAAATTCTCTTGTTAAATGCTGTTATATGAAAGACGAGATGATGTATATTCAATATCTACCTGTACTAGCTGAATGTATAGACTGTACTACCTCAATGCTTCTGATGTATATCCAGAACCTGTTATACAGTATGTTTTTCAAGCCTATTTGATATTATTTGTATTCGGATCTATACCCGGCTTATAATAAAAAGATATATTTTTTTTAAACTCGTTTTATTAAAAGAGAATGACACAAGTATGGCATACATAAGACAACATGACAACCCACGCAGGGGCTAGTTAGAAATGCAAGGAGAGCGCTGCTACACAAGGACATTGATATACCGGGAGTCCCAGGTGAGAGGTTACATGATATTGACTTGGGTGATACACATTTTATATGAAGCAAACATAGTGCATACACAAAGGACTTAACGTCCGTAACAACAACATCAACACTGCAAAGTTCCTGCTTATGAGGTGGAGGATCAATGAGGGCCGTCAGCTGCCGAGTACAAATGCGAAGTGTGCATGGTGAGTGGAGATGTGCACCAGTCCCCCCAGACCCTATCAAATTTTTGTGGACATCCCCTGTGTTTATAGACAACATTCTCCATGGAGATTGCATGGTTTACTAGGGAGAGCCATTGTCCCTTTGAGGGGGGGGGGGGGGGGGGGGGGGAGTCCCCTATCCATCCTAAGGCTATCGCTTTTCTGGCCAGAAATAACGTTTCCGCCAAGAAGATTCTGTGATAATGCGACCACGACTCCTCATCTATAACTCCTAAAATACACATCTTGGGACATAACGGCAGTGTCACAGGAACCATGGTTGCGAGGACTTCCAGCACTGAAGCCCAGAACTGGCGAATGATCTCACAATCCAACATCATATGCCAAAAATTAGCTCCCTCCGCATCGCACCTATGACACTTGGAGTGATTAATCCTTCCCATCTTTTGAAGTCTAGTGGGTGTGAGGTAGCTGCAGTGAAGGATAAAAAGCTGTATCATCTTGTTGTTTATAGAGGGTGATACTTTGGTCTGGGCTATCAATGCCTCCTCCCATTCTTCAGAAGATAAAGAGGGTATAAGCAACTTCCACTTATCCTCGAAAGCCAACATGCGACAGTTAAGCAAGTGTGTATACAGAGCAGACACTATACCTCTAGGCCCCTGTGATTTCAAAACCCCAATGATGGGATATTTAGACATGCTCCTGTTCCCCCTCCGGAATTGGGCCTGCAGTGCGTGCCTCAGTTGAAGGTATCTGAAGAAAAGGGCACGCGGCACCTGGAACTTATCTTGGATCTGGGAGAATGAACTTAGCTGCCCACTCTCATATAAGTTCCCCAACGTCAATATCCCATACCTTTTCCACTCAGACACCCCCTCCAACTGTACTAAGTGAGGGAACATACAGTTGTCCCAAATGGGGACTTCACTGGGTAAATCCTTGTAGGTATTTAATTTTGATGCCTGCCATATCTGGTGGGCTAGTTTGTGAATTGGAAGGAGGCCCCTTTGCATATGGCGAGATCCCTCCAGGACAGGCCACAGCGTGGATACCTGCAAGTAATCATGTAAATACGATTCTGCGTTGGGCCTTGAAGCCTCAGTGACCCAGCATCTCAGAAATCTCAGCTGACTTGCTATAAAATAAAGAAAAAAGTCAGGAAGGGAAGCGCCACCCTGCAGCTTCGATCTTTGCAGAACCGACATACCGCCTCCTATGTACAAGAACATAACTACTCTAATACTGCCTCCTATGTACAAAAACATAACTACTATAATACTGCTCCTATGTACAAGAATATAACTACTATAATACTGCTCCTATGTACAAGAATATAACTACTATAATACTGCTCCTATGTACAAGAATATAACTACTATAATACTGCTCCTATGTACAAGAACATAACTACTATGAAACTGCTCCTATGTACAAGAATATAACTACTATAATACTGCTCCTATGTACAAGAATATAACTACTATAATACTGCTCCTATGTACAAGAACATAACTACTATGAAACTGCTCCTATGTACAAGAATATAACTACTATAATACTGCTCCTATGTACAAGAATATAACTACTATAGTACTGCTCCTATGTTCAAGAATATAACTACTATAATACTGCCTCCTATGTACAAGAATATAACTACTATAATACTGCTCCTATGTACAAGAATATAACTACTATAATACTGCTCCTATGTACAAGAATATAACTACTATAATACTGCTCCTATGTACAAGAATATAACTACTATAATACTGCTCCTATGTACAAGAATATAACTACTATAATACTGCTCCTATGTACAAGAATATAACTACTATAATACTGCTCCTATGTACAAGAATATAATTACTATAATACTGCTCCTATGTACAAGAATATAACTACTATAATACTGCTCCTCTGTACAAGAATATAACTACTATAATACTGCCTCCTATGTACAAGAACATAACTACTCTAATACTGCCTCCTATGTACAAGAATATAACTACTATAATACTGCTCCTCTGTACAGGAATATAACTACTATAATACTAACTCCTATGTACAAGAATATAACTACTATAATACTGCTCCTATGTACAAGAATATAACTACTATAATACTGCTCCTATGTACAAGAATATAACTACTATAATACTGCCTCCTATGTACAAGAATATAACTACTATAATACTGCTCCTATGTACAAGAATATAACTACTATAATACTGCTCCTATGTACAAGAATATAACTACTATAATACTGCCTCCTATGTACAAGAACATAACTACTCTAATACTGCCTCCTATGTACAAGAATATAACTACTATAATACTGCTCCTCTGTACAGGAATATAATTACTATAATACTGTTCCTCTTGCCTGAAGGTAACTCTGCAGTAGCAGTGCAGTCACCACTAGCCCTGGGGGGCAGTAGAGAGCAGCAGGACTGTGGACTCTCGCCTGAAGGTAACTCTGCAGTAGCAGTGCAGTCACCACAAGCGCTGGGGGGCAGTAGAGAGCAGCAGGTCTGTGGACTCTCGCCTGAAGGTAACTCTGCAGTAGCAGTGCAGTCACCACAAGCCCTGGGGGGCAGTAGAGAGCAGCAGGACTGTGGACTCTCGCCTGAAGGTAACTCTGCAGTAGCAGTGCAGTCACCACTAGCCCTGGGGGGCAGTAGAGAGCAGCAGGACTGTGGGCTCTCGCCTGAAGGCAGCAGTGCAGCAGAGAGCTCACAGGTCATGGCTCAGCAGGACTGTCGGGGCTCTGTAGAGCAGGATCATACTGCTAGTGACTGCATTGATATGACTGTATGTGATGTTACTGATGATGTTTCTGCAGAGGGGAGCGCTTCACAGTGTGTGTGGGATTTGGGGTCATCTCTAGAGTCAGGTCCACCATTAGATCAGCCTTCAGAGGCTTGTGACCCGCAGAGTATTGAGGATGATGGTGGGGAGGGGGCTGTACAGTCTGATGCACAGCACTTTCCCCCTTTAGTTACACCAGGAGTGTCAGACCCCCATAGTGCAGGCGGTCAGCAGCCACCACAGCGCCCCCAAGTACAGCAGGAGGGTGGAACTGGTGGTGTCTCCTCTGGTAATGCCTGGAGCCGTGGGTCACCATCCTTCAGGTCTAATGTAAACTATACAGGTCAGGCTTTTAAGAGGAGGAACGTGGTCAGGTTCAGACATAGAGGGGCCAAGGAGGAGTTGCCTGACAGGAGGTTTGTGGTCCGTGAACTTCTGTGCCACCAAATGGCTTTCCTGCCATCTAACATCCTGGCAGTGATAAACCTTCCTGACAGGCAGGGGTATGACGTCAGTTTTAAACTCATGTCTGACCTGGACCGCTTCTGAGCTCATTTCGCCCGGGTGAGAGATGCTGATGGCTGGAATAAGTTCAGCCTCATCCCCATCTCTAGACCGGACACAGCAAATGTCACCATAATATTCTGGAACGAGTCAGTACCACACCAGGATATTGTTGTATGGCTAAAAAGACACTGTGACCTAATGTCAGATTTGACCAAGACCAGGGACGAGGATGGCATATGGACTGGGGGGTGGAAGGTCCTGGTAAAGTTACGGCAGGTTAACAACATCACCCAACATCTGCCCAACTCATTCTTTATTGGCCGGGAGAAAGGGGTATGCTTCTATGCGGGTCAGCCTAGAAAATGTTTTAAATGCGGAAAGGCCGGTCATATTGCGAGTGTGTGCACCCTGGTAAAATGTAATTTATGCGGGGAGATCGGCCATGTCAGCGCCACCTGCCAGAACATCCGGTGCAACCTCTGTGGCAGGATCGGTCACTCCCACAGGGACTGTCCAGACGCCTGGCATAATGTTTGTAAGGACTTCCCTGATGAGGACTTGCTGGAAGTGGCAGATGACCTAGAGGAGGAGACGCTGTTGTCAGGGTCAGCAGTGACACCGCCCGAGCCTCAGCACAACATGGGTGACAATATGGGAGACATAGTGCCTGACCAGTCCCAGCCAGGAGCCACTGAGGGGAACGGGGAGGTCACTGAGTAGGTTGTGGGCACGTCGTCTTCTGCCCCTGCATCAATAAATCCGCAGAAGAAACGGAAGAAGGACAAAACCAGCCGTAAGCCTGAGGGGGAATGGACCACTGTCCAAAAACCTTCCAAAAAGAAAGTAGACCCCGGGTCAGGTGTCATGACTATCACAAATAGGTACGGTGTCCTATCAGACTCAGACGCTGAGGAAGAGATGGAGAGAGAGTTAAAGAGGGTGGTAGATGAATTTAATGAGGACCAAGAGGGCGATCCCCCCACAAAAAGGAAACCCCCGCGAGCTAAACGTCTGTCCGAATCAGACATGGAGACAGGTGGTCGGCAGGTGGGCTCAGACTCAGATCCATGATGATGGGGGGAATATCTCTGCTTCTTGTGCTTTGCTTTGCTTTGATGGCTGACTTTACCCTTAAAGTGTTCTCCAGTAATGTGAACAGTGTCAGAGTGAGGAGGACCAGGCATGTGGTTTATGAACATCTAAGGTCTCTTGATGCTGATGTCTTTTTCTTACAAGAGACACGTTTGAATACATTAGGACTCTTACGGGAAGCCGAGCGTGAATGGCGGTCTGGTCCATCCTTTTGGTCACTGGCTGTAGAACCAAGTGCCGGGGTCTCTATCCTCTTTAACACCAATGATGTAACTATACATAGGTTGACAGAGGTATTGATGGGAAGGTGCCTAATTCTGGAAGTTACTATTCGGGGTAGGAGGCTCCGTCTTATAAATATCTATGGTTCGCAGACAGTGACTGAAAGGGTTAACCTTTATAATGAAGTGAAGCCATATCTCTTCACATCTATCCCTGTCATCATGGCTGGAGATTTCAATGCCACCAGGACATCTTGTGACAGGACCTCTAATAGGCCTCTTACCAGAGACTCCAAGGTCCTAAACAGAATTATTCAACAGGCCGGGTTGTCAGATGTGTTTGTGCAGGGTGGTCGGAAACCAAAATTTACTTATTTTTGTGGTGAAAGAAGAAGTCGGATAGATTTAGCTCTGGTGAGTCCTACAGAGACCATTGGTGAAAAAGATGAGAAGATCGTCCCTTATTCAGACCATCTGGCCTTATATTTCTGTTTGGGTGTCACAAAGTGTTCTGGGACAGGTAGAGGGTTATGGAGACTTAATTCCAGTCTATTAGAAGACCCTTCGGTTCAGAGCCATGTTCACTCTCTTATACGGAGTCAGCTAGAGAGAGTGGACTTTTATGACAATATGGCCGACTGGTGGGAGGATGTAAAGGATGAGATCAGATCCCTCTTAAAGAGACTGTCAGTTATAAAGGGGAAGAGTAAGTATGGCCAGTATCTCAAGCTGCGGAAAGAATTGGAGTCACTATATTCGGCGGGAGGGGATGACCAACAAAGGATAGACCGGCTGAAATCTGAGATAAGGCAGTATCAGTACAGCAGGTATACCTCCCTGGTTCTTGAACGGGATTATGGGACCTTAGGGTCTCCTGATCCCTTTGAGAATTGCCGGGAGCGAGTGGCAAATAAATCTGTCACCGGTCTCACTGACCCCCAGGGTGTTTTGCAAGAATCTCGGGAGGGTATCCTGGGGGTGGTGAGATCTTACTATGCTGACTTGTTTCAGAGGAAGGTTTTGGATAGAGACAAGATGACCCAATTCTTGGAGGCAACTCCGCTCCCTGATACTAATGATTTGGACTTTTCTCCTTTGACAGCAGATTTGACGGTGGCGGAGGTTAAAGAGGCAATTGATAAGTTACATCTGAAGAAGGCACCAGGTCCAGATGGGATAACAGCAGAATTCTAAAGGACATTCAGAGACCTCTTGGCCCCAATCCTCGTGGATGTATATACAAATTGTCTAGAAAGTCACCTGATGCCTCCATCCATGAGAGTGTCCTCGCTGATTCTGCTGTCCAAAGGTAAAGAGCCGAGTGACATCAAGAACTGGAGGCCGATTGCCCTCTTGAATGTCGACAGAAAGATTCTGGCAAAAATTCTGTTTTCTAGATTAGTTTGTCTGTCCTCAGCACTGTTGTCAGGCTGTCAGTTTGGCACAGTAGAAGGGCGGAACATCTCTGGAGCAGTCATCTCGATAAGGGAGATGTTTGAGAGATGTAAAGCCCTGAGGGGTGGGAGATATGTTGTGAGTCTTGACCAGGCTAAAGCCTTCGACAGAGTAGATCATGAGTATCTATGGGCCACTTTGTCAAAGTACGGTATTCCGGGGCAATTCATCGATTGGCTGAAGACTCTGTATTGCGAGGCTGAGAGCTTTCCTCTGGTCAATGGTTGGCAGGGTGATACCTTCAGGGTTGAGGCAGGGGTGAGACAGGGTTGCCCACTGAGTCCGCTGCTGTATGTATTTGCCTTAGACCCATTCTTGAGGTCACTGCAGGAGTGTGGTTTTCAGGGGGTGCCAGTCCCCCATTGCCTGCCCCTGAGTGTTGTTGCCTATGCGGATGATGTGACTGTAGTGATATCTGAGCCTCGTGAGGTGGAGATGTTGTCTGCGGCCATCAGAAGTTATTCGGAGGCCTCAGGGTCTCTGGTCAACATTGAGAAGAGTCAAGCTCTCTGGATATCAGACAGTGATCCAGACTTTGATCTGCCACAATTTGTGAGAGCCTCCACCTATATTAAAATCCTAGGGGTCAAATTTGGGAGGAATGATAACGCCAAACTAAATTGGGAAGAGAAGTTGGAAGCCGGAAATGCAAAGGTTCAGCGATGGAAGAACTGGAGGCTGACCTATAGAGAAAGGGTTAAAATGTTGAAGACTTACCTGGTCCCTGTCTTCTTGTATGTCTCTGTCGTTTTTCCTTTGCCGGAATCTTTCTCCGCTAGGCTCTTTAGCCTGTTCTTCCAACTGTTGTGGGGGAACAGGTTGAACCTGATAAAAAGAGGGATCACCTACCTACAGAGGAGAGAGGGTGGGTTGGATATGCTGAATCCAAGGGTGTTCTTTGACTCCATGTTTCTAAAAGTTAATTTTGGTTGCCTGGACTCAGAGAACAGCTTCCTGTGGGTGAATAGTATCAGGGACTGGATAATGCCTTTTGCAGAGTCTTGGGTGCGAGGCGGCAGTCTCAAGAGGGGTCGATGGACGAGTGACTACCTCCCCCAGTACCTGGACTATGGACTGAAGTGTGTGAGAAGGTGGAAGATAGAGAAGTCCTACATTGAGGGTAAGCCAAGGAAAGATCTATACGTGAGGGTCTGTAGGGCTTTCTTTTGTTCTCCACTTGTCTTGAGGGATTGTGTGACTAGCACTTTACAAGAAAGTCTGAAGCTCCTCAATGGGAAACGACTCCCCGCCAAATTATTTGACATAGCTTGGTTGTCATTACATGGAAAGCTATTTGTTAGGGGTAACCTGAAATTTTTAAGTGTTTCAGATAGGAACTGTCCTCTCGGTTGTCAGCAGGAGGAGACGATGGAGCACTTAATATCTGACTGCAGGGGTGGGAGGAGAATATGGGAAGAGGTGTCACAAAAGCTAAACATCCCATTACTGCAGTCCCTGACTTATGCTGATATAATCTATGCTGTTCCATCCAGAAATAGGAATGTAGACAGGGGGACAATGTACCTGATCATTTCGGTCATAAAATACTACCATTGGCACATGAGAACCCGCGTGTCTATACACAATGAGCCATTCCACCACACCACAGCCGTAAGCCAAATAATGTCTGAGCTCCAGTGGGTTAAGTCATTAGAGATAAAGAGTAACCCGAATAATAGGAAATTATGGAGAAATGTGTCTTTGGTTTAAAACAGAAAATATGATGTTATTTTGTGTGGTTTTTTTTTTCTCTTCTTTTTCCTCCCCAGCAAATGTGGACTTTCTAAGTTTAATATGATTCTATAGTCATTTTAGTTGAGTAGTCATTGTGTGTACAATGCCTGTTATTTTTTTGTTTTTGTAAGAATGTATTTTAATTGTATTCTTTTGTTTGTTTTCACAATAAAAATTGCCTCCTATGTACAAGAATATAACTACTATAATACTGCTCCTATGTACAGGAATATAACTATTATAATACTGCTCCTATGTATAAGAATATAACTACTATAATACTGCTCCATGTACAAGAATATAACTACTACAATACTGCTGCTATGTACAAGAATATAACTACTATAATACTGCTCCTATGTACAAGAATATAACTACTATAATACTGCTCCTATGTACAAGAATATAACTGCTATAATACTGCTCCTATGTACAAGAATATAACTACTGTAATACTGCTCCTATGTACAAGAATATAACTACTATAATACTGCTCCTATGTACAGGAATATAACTACTATAATACTGCTCCTATGTATAAGAATATAATGACTATAATACTGCTCCTATGTATAAGAATATAATGACTATAATACTGCTCCTATGTACAAGAACATAACTACTATAATACTGCCTCCTATGTACAAGAATATATCTACTATAATACTGCTCCTATGTACAAGAATATAACTACTATAATACTGCTCCTATGTACAAGAATATAACTACTATAATACTGCTCCTATATACAAGAATATAACTACTATAATACTGCTCCTATGTACAGGAATATAACCACTATAATACTGCTCCTATGTACAAGAATATAACTACTATAATACTGCCTCCTATGTACAAGAATATAACTACTATAATACTGCTCCTATGTACAAGAATATAACTACTATAATACTGCCTCCTATATACAAGAATATAACTACTATAATACTGCTCCTATGTACAAGAATATAACTACTATAATACTGCTCCTATGTACAAGAATATAACTACTATAATACTGCCTCCTATGTACAAGAATATAACTACTATAATACTGCTCCTATGTACAAGAATATAACTACTATAATACTGCTGGGAATAGAGAAAATGTGGGCAGCACCACTGTCAAAATAGTACAAACGGAGTGCCAGCGGCTGAGTAGGCGATCCACCTCCAAATAATATAGCAAAAAAGAAATCCGCAGCACATCCAATTGATCAAAAAGTAAAAAGAAGCTTTATTCACCAAGCATGCGACGTTTCAATCCTCTCAATGGGATTTTTCTCAAGCAGTGACATAGTGGGCAGTGCAAAGTACATATTTAAACATGTTAACACAATTATTCAATCAATGAGTAAATTACAGACATTTAAAGAAAAATCATAAAAAGTATAACAAATAGCACGGTTGTCATTAAAAAAGGAACATCTCATAACATTACAAGCAGTGTTGCAGTGCAACCAATATCTGAATCAGATCCGGTATACAGTGTACAGCCAAAACATAATAATAACCATCATAACTAGTTCAGGTGCAAATCATAATGATACTCAAACTGTGCAGGTGTACCTCAGTAAACTGATGAATATAGATCACGGGGGAGTGCAGTGTAGACAGAACACATGGATCGCGGCGTCTCACATGTGTCAGTGCGCATGTCTTGAGGACCTTCCTGGGGCTTCCGATCACATGACCACCCCTTCTGGTCATTCATTGTAGTGCGCATGTCACAGGACCTGTGAACATGTGACCACAGCATGTGATCATTCTTCCAGTCATGTGTTGAAGTAAATCGTCCGGTCATGTGCTTCAATGTGTCACATGATCGGGATCGACAGTATCAAGGATACAAACATTCAATGCTGCTCAAACCACATAAAAAAGTATAATTTAGTACTTCTTTTTCCAATAGTCATTGTGGGGGACATATATATATCACCAAAATAGAGTAGTATATATACAACATAAGACGCAATGCATCCTCCTAAATTTATAAGATCATGCAAATAGACATATGGAATGGTGGAACATATATGGCTGTGAGGGTGCCATATAGCGGATCAGAGCTGACTCAAGCGCATCGAATCTCAAGGGCAGTACCATATATGAAGTCCCAGTCAATGAGGGAAAGAAATATGTATATCAGTATTCAACCGGAGGTACCTTGTTTTGTACAGGATGGCTATAAGTAGTGGGCGGATATACCGCCGCCTTCCTAGTTGTGTAAAAACTTAATTTGTACATTATTGACTCACTCCCTAGTCCAAACGAGGAGATCAGTATGTGCGACTTATGTGGTTATCACAAAGTCCCAACCTGATTTGTCCAACCTGTCCGTTGGATACCATCCCTGGAAATCCAACACGGCAGACTCGGGACCAACCTCTGGATTCCGGGGGTACATTGGGAGAAATCTATAGACTGTGTAAAACCTATCTCCCAGGCTGATGACTCAAAAGGTCTGTCCAAGTGTGAATACGAGCGCCCGAGTACAGCAACCTAATCACGCCAGGCAATCCAGCATCGCCTACATATAGTCAACCATCTGCATGTAAAAAAAGGAATAGGTATACAGGAACTCAATATATCAGCGCACCCGGGCAAAAAAAGTCAGATGTGATGCAAGCATACGACCTGACCGCATAGCCCAATGTGCGCTGAGACATGATCCCGCACAAACTGTTGTAAATTATTATGTATCAATAAAAAAATATATTTACAACAGTTTGTGCGGGATCATGTCTCAGCGCACATTGGGCTATGCGGTCAGGTCGTATGCTTGCATCACATCTGACTTTTTTTGCCCGGGTGCGCTGATATATTGAGTTCCTGTATACCTATTCCTTTTTTTACATGCAGATGGTTGACTATATGTAGGCGATGCTGGATTGCCTGGCGTGATTAGGTTGCTGTACTCGGGCGCTCGTATTCACACTTGGACAGACCTTTTGAGTCATCAGCCTGGGAGATAGGTTTTACACAGTCTATAGATTTCTCCCAATGTACCCCCGGAATCCAGAGGTTGGTCCCGAGTCTGCCGTGTTGGATTTCCAGGGATGGTATCCAACGGACAGGTTGGACAAATCAGGTTGGGACTTTGTGATAACCACATAAGTCGCACATACTGATCTCCTCGTTTGGACTAGGGAGTGAGTCAATAATGTACAAATTAAGTTTTTACACAACTAGGAAGGCGGCGGTATATCCGCCCACTACTTATAGCCATCCTGTACAAAACAAGGTACCTCCGGTTGAATACTGATATACATATTTCTTTCCCTCATTGACTGGGACTTCATATATGGTACTGCCCTTGAGATTCGATGCGCTTGAGTCAGCTCTGATCCGCTATATGGCACCCTCACAGCCATATATGTTCCACCATTCCATATGTCTATTTGCATGATCTTATAAATTTAGGAGGATGCATTGCGTCTTATGTTGTATATATACTACTCTATTTTGGTGATATATATATGTCCCCCACAATGACTATTGGAAAAAGAAGTACTAAATTATACTTTTTTATGTGGTTTGAGCAGCATTGAATGTTTGTATCCTTGATACTGTCGATCCCGATCATGTGACACATTGAAGCACATGACCGGACGATTTACTTCAACACATGACTGGAAGAATGATCACATGCTGTGGTCACATGTTCACAGGTCCTGTGACATGCGCACTACAATGAATGACCAGAAGGGGTGGTCATGTGATCGGAAGCCCCAGGAAGGTCCTCAAGACATGCGCACTGACACATGTGAGACGCCGCGATCCATGTGTTCTGTCTACACTGCACTCCCCCGTGATCTATATTCATCAGTTTACTGAGGTACACCTGCACAGTTTGAGTATCATTATGATTTGCACCTGAACTAGTTATGATGGTTATTATTATGTTTTGGCTGTACACTGTATACCGGATCTGATTCAGATATTGGTTGCACTGCAACACTGCTTGTAATGTTATGAGATGTTCCTTTTTTAATGACAACCGTGCTATTTGTTATACTTTTTATGATTTTTCTTTAAATGTCTGTAATTTACTCATTGATTGAATAATTGTGTTAACATGTTTAAATATGTACTTTGCACTGCCCACTATGTCACTGCTTGAGAAAAATCCCATTGAGAGGATTGAAACGTCGCATGCTTGGTGAATAAAGCTTCTTTTTACTTTTTGATCAATTGGATGTGCTGCGGATTTCTTTTTTACTATAATACTGCTCCTATGTACAAGAATATAACTACTATAATACTGCTCCTATGTACAGGAATATAACTACTATAATACTGCTCCTATGTACAAGAATATAACTACTATAATACTGCTCCTATGTACAAGAATATAACTACTATAATACTGCTCCTATGTACAAGAATATAACTACTATAATACTGCTCCTATGTACAAGAATATAACTACTATAATACTGCTCCTATATACAAGAATATAACTACTATAATACTGCTCCTATGTACAAGAATATAACTACTATAATACTGCTCCTATGTACAAGAATATAACTACTATAATACTGCCTCCTATGTACAAGAATATAACTACTATAATACTGCCTCCTATGTACAAGAATATAACTACTATAATACTGCTCCTATGTACAAGAATATAACTACTATAATACTGCTCCTATGTACAAGAATATAACTACTATAATACTGCTCCTATGTACAAGAATATAACTACTATAATACTGCTCCTATGTACAAGAATATAACTACTATAATACTGCTCCTATGTACAAGAATATAACTACTATAATGATCTTTTTTTTTAAAACTAGCAACAAAATATTACAACATATTTACAAGAAAAACATAAAATAAAAACAAAGTTACATCGCTTAATGACATCAGAACACGGTACTCGGATCCTCCTCCAGTATACATTATTTGGATTATTTTGCAGGTCTTTCTTGTATACTGACTTCAGACTTTCTATGATGTTATACTTGAAGGTATTACAGGAGAGGACCTCTTTATTAATCACCCGGCAGCACCGCGCACACCACAGATGGTACATGATCACCACATTTATCACATATAAAGTACTTTTGTTATATGTCCTAAGCTGCAACGGGAAGTCTCCATATATTAGTTGATGGTACGGCTGTGCTATAAGATGGGTTAACTGCAGGACCATGGACATGACCTACCATACCTGGATACTAAAGGGACACTCTGACAGGAGATGCTCCATTGTCTCTACTATCTGGTCACACTCTTCCCTAGGACAGGACCTGTCTGATACATTACGGCATTTTAGATTGGCTCGGACATACATCTTGCCATGAAATGCTAGCCACGCCACGTCTCTCATGTGAGGAGGCACTCTAGGATCTTGTAAGATTTTTGCAGCCTGCCTGGCATCAAGAGTCGGGGCGTTCCTCATCTGAATCTAAACACTGAACTGAGATTTCAGTAGGTTGTCATAGATCATCTTCCTGCTGAGTATTCTGACCTCATCGTCAGGGGTGTAGCTAATGGCTCATGGGCCCTGGTGCAAGAGTTCAGCTTGGTGCCCCTCTTCCCTCAGTGCTTTGTGGTTAGGGTCAGGAAGCACAAGGCCTTCATGCTGCCCGAGGCAAAAATTGAAACGGCACCCCCTTGAGCCAGAGGTGTAACTTGACCAGCATGCACTTTCTATAATACTGGTGTCTTCTTATGCACCACAAGGGTCTTTGGGCCCCCTCAGGCTCCTGGTCCCCGGTAGCGACTGCTACCTCTGCACCCCCTTTAGCTACGCCCCTGCTCATCGTAAAGGATCCTCCCTCTAATGATCTTACTGATAATATGGGGTTATCTCTACAACAAGTGGTTGAAGAGCCAATCCGGAGGGAGGCCATTTTGGATTTGGTATTCACAAATGGGGATTCGGTATATGATGTCATTGTAGGCGAAACCTTGGGATCTAGTGATCACCAGTCAGTGTGGTTTAATATAAGAACCATGAAAGAGTCCCACCACACAAAAACAAAAGTTTTAGACTTTAGAAAAACAGACTTTTCAAAAATGAAATTAGTCATAAATGAGTCCTTATCAGACTGGAACGGATTACATGGAGTCCAGGAGAAATGGGACTACTTAAAAGGTGCATTATTGAAGGCAACAGAAAATTGCATTAGACTTGTCAGTAAAAGCAAAAAAAGGAAGAGACCAATGTGGTACTCAGCAGAAGTGGCCCAAATCATTAAAAATAAAAAGCTAGCATTTTGTAATTATAAAAAAAACCAGAGCAATGAAGATAAGGAAATCTACAAGATTAGGCAGAGAGAGGCCAAGCAAGTTATAAGAACTTCTAAAGCGCAGGCAGAAGAAAAACTAGCTCAGTCTATGAAAAAAGGGGATAAGACATTCTTTAGATATATAAATGAAAAAAGGAAATTAAAACAAGGAATAACTAAATTAAAAACAAAGGACGGAAGGTATGTAGAAGAGAATAAAGGGCTAGCCGACTGCCTTAATGAATACTTCTGTTCAGTTTTTACAAAAGAAAAAGGAGAAGGACCTCCACTAGAAAGGATGACTATTAAATCGTTTGATGCATGTATCTTTACAGAGGAAGATGTTCTAAGTTTGCTGTCTAAGGTGAAGACAAATAAGTCACAGGGGCCTGATGAGATACACCCAAAATTATTAAAAGAGCTTAGTGGTGAGCTGGCAAAACCGTTAACATATTTATTTAACCAATCATTAGTAACAGGAGTCGTCCTGGAAGATTGGAAATTGGCAAATGTCGTGCCCATTCACAAGAAAGGTAGTAGGGAGGAATCGAGCAACTATAGACCAGTGAGTCTGACATCAATAGTAGGCAAATTAATGGAAACCCTATTAAAGGATAGGATTGTGGAACATCTAAAATCCCATGGATTGCAAGATGAAAAACAACATGGGTTTACTTCAGGGAGATCATGTCAAACAAATCTTATAGATTTTTTTGACTAGGTGACTAAAATAATAGACGGTGGAGGTGCAGTAGACATCGCATATCTAGATTTTAGTAAGGCTTTTGACACTGTCCCACATAGAAGACTTATCAATAAACTGCAGTCATTGAGCATGGACTCCCATATTGAGTGGATTAGGCAGTGGCTGAGTGACAGACAACAGAGGGTTGTAGTCAATGGAGAACATTCAAAACAAGGTCATGTTACCAGTGGGGTTCCACAGGGATCTGTACTGGGACCAATTTTGTTTAATATCTTCATAAGTGATATTGCAAAAGGCCTTGATGGTAAGGTTTGTCTTTTTGCTGATGACACAAAGATATGTAACAGGGTTGATGTTCCTGGAGGGAAACGCCAAATGGAAAAGGATTTAGGAAAACTAGAAGAATGGTCAGAACTCTGGCAACTGAAATTTAATGTGGATAAGTGCAAGATAATGCACCTGGGGCGTAAAAACCCAAGGGCAGAATATAGAATATTTGACACAGTCCTGACCTCAGTATCTGAGGAAAGGGATTTAGGAGTAATTATTTCAGAAGACTTAAAGGTGGGAAGACAATGTAATAGGGCAGCACGAAATGCCAGCAGAATGCTTGGATGTATAGGGAGAGGTATAAGCAGTAGAAAGAGTGAAGTGCTTATGCCGCTGTACAGAACACTGGTGAGACCTCACTTGGAGTATTGTGCGCAGTACTGGAGGCCATATCTCCAGAAGGATATAGATACTCTAGAGAGAGTTCAGAGAAGAGCTACTAAACTAGTACATGGATTGCAGGATAAAACTTACCAGGAAAGGTTAAAGGACCTTAATATGTATAGCTTGGAAGAAAGAAGAGACAGAGGGGATATGATAGAAACTGCTAAATACATAAAGGGAATCAACTCGGTAAAGGAGGAGAGCATATTTAAAAGAAGAAAAACTACCACAAGAGGACACAGTTTTAAATTAGAGGGGCAAAGGTTTAAAAGTAATATCAGGAAGTATTACTTTACTGAGAGAGTAGTGGATGCATGGAATAGCCCTCCTGCAGAAGTGGTAGCTGCAAATACAGTGAAGGGGTTTAAGCATGCATGGGATAGGCATAAGGCCATCCTTCATATAAGATAGGGCCAGGGGCTATTCATAGGATTCAGATATATTGGGCAGACTAGATGGGCCAAATGGTTCTTATCTGCCGACACATTCTATGTTTCTATGTTTCTATGAACTCCATACTAAGACACGTTGTTCTTAATGCTCCCTGAGATCCTCTTAATAGAGTCACCTACCGACCACACAGACACAAACTGCTGCATCTGGCAGATAGCACCAAGGTTTCAATGTCGAAGTCTTACAAAATGAGAAATTTCTCATCAAAGAAGAGCTCTGGACAAGGCATGGAGAGTCCATGGAGATAGGCAATGTTCCTCCTGACTACACTCACCCTGCTACCCCACAAGAAGTGGAAGAAGGCATTGGTCAGTCTGGGGCGCAAACTCTCTGGCACTGGAAACACCACAGAGATACAGGAAGAGCGGAAGCAGGAACCTTCTCATTAGGCAGATCTTCTCCTGATACCTCAGCTTCCAGTGCTTCCAGCTCTTCACCTTCTGCTCACACACCACCAGCTTCTCCTCCCAGTGCACCTTTCCTTCATCTACTGCCTGCCCCAAAGACAACTCCCAGAATCTTAATCTGGCTCTGGATTGTCCTGAAGGGCACAGAGAAGACATCGCTGTCATTCCCCAGCCAAAGGGCTGAGAGGACAGCCCTGCCTCACACCTGACATTATCTTGAAGGGATCTCCTAGGTAGCCATTAATCAGAGGCTGGCTTACCGCCGCCTTATAGAGAACCTGCAGCCATTGTATGAAGCGTGCAGGAAGTCCAAACTCCAACAACACCTGGTACAGGTAGTCATGATGGACTCTGTCAAAGGCCTTGTTCTGGTCTAACCCCACCACATATGCTCCTACACTGTGCTGTCTGATGTATGTCACCGCTTCTCTCACCAGCAGCAATGAGTCCTCTATAGTCCGGCCTTTCACACCACACGTCTGGTTGGAGATGATCAGGTCATCCACCACCGCACTCAGCCTGTAATACAAGATCTTGGCCAGGATTTTATAATCAGTGTTTAGTAGAGACAATGGACGCCAGTTTTTAATATCTTTTAGATTTCCCTTCTTTGCCAGAAGAACCAGAACAGATTAAGGCCTCATGCACACGACCGTTGTGTGCACCCATGGCCGTTGTTCCATTTTCCGCGATTTTCTGTGGACCCATTGACTTTCAATGGGTCCGTTGAAAACTCGGAAAATGCACCGTTTGTCATCCGCCTCAGTAATCCGTGTTTCCTGTCCGTCAAAAAAATATGACCTGTCCTATTTTTTTGACGGACAACGGTTCACGGACTCATTCAAGTCAATGGGTCCGTGAAAAAACACGGATGCACACAAGATTGGCATCCGTGTCCGTGTCCGTAGGCTACTTTGATACAGACGGATCCGAAGCTTTTTCAGAGCTGAGTTTTCATTTCGTGAAAACTCAAATCCGACAGTATATTCTAACACAGAGGCGTTCCCATAGTGATGGGGACACTTCTAGTTAGAATATACTACGAACTGTGTACATGACTGCCCCCTGCTGCCTGGCAGCACCCGATCTCTTACAGGGGGCTATGATCAGCACAATTAACCCCTCAGGTGCCGCACCTGAAGGGGTTAATTGTGCGTATCATAGCCCCTTGTAAGAGATCAGGGGCTGCCAGGCAGCAGGGGGCAGACCCCCCTCCCTCCCCAGTTTGAATTTCATTGGTGGCCAGTGCGGCCCCCCCGGCCCCCCTCCCTCTATTGTATTAATATCATTGGTGGCCAGTGTGCGGCCTCCCCTCTCCCCCCCCCCCGATCATTGGTGGCAGCGGAGAGTTCCGATCGGAGTCCCAGTTTAATCGCTGGGGCTCCGATCGGTAACCATGGCAACCAGGACGCTACTGCAGTCCTGGTTGCCATGGTTACTTAGCAATATTAGAAGCATCATACTTACCTGCTGCGCTGTCTGTGACCGGCCGGGAGCTCCTCCTACTGGTAAGTGACAGATCATTAAGCAATGCTCCGCACAGACCTGTCACTTACCAGTAGGAGGAGCTCCCGCCCGGTCACAGACAGCGCAGCAGGTAAGTATAATGCTTCTAATATTGCTAAGTAACCAAGGCAACCAGGACTGCAGTAGCGTCCTGGTTGCCATGGTTACCGATCGGAGCCCCAGCGATTAAACTGGGACTCCGATCGGAACTCTCCGCTGCCACCAATGATCGGGGGGGGGGGGGGGGAGAGGGGGGGAGAGGGGAGGCCGCACACTGGCCACCAATGATATTAATACAATAGAGGGGGGGCCGGGGGGGCGCACACTGGCCACCAATGATAATACAATAGAGGGAGGGAGGGGGGCCGCACACTAGCCAACAATGATAATACAATAGAGGGAGGGGGGGCCGGGGGGGCGCACACTGGCCACCAATGATATTCAAACTCTGTGTTAGAATATACTGTCGGATATGAGTTTTCACAATGTAACTCAAATCCAATGGTATATTCTAACATAGAGGCGTTCCCATGGTGATGGGGACGCTTCAAGTTAAAATATACCATCGGATTGGAGAAAACTCCGATCCTATGGTATATTAACTCCTGACTTTACATTGAAAGTCAATGGGGGACGGATCCGTTTGAAGATTGAGCCATATTGTGTCAACGTCAAACGGATCCGTCCCCATTAACTTGCATTGTAATTCAGGATGGATCCGTTTGGCTCCGCACGGCCAGGCGGACACCAAAACGACTTTTTTTTCATGTCCGTGGATCCTCCAAAAATCAAGGAAGACCCACAGAGGAAAAAACGGTCACGGAACACGGACCAACGGAACCCCGTTTTGCGGACAGTGAAAAAATACTGTCGTGTGCATGAGGCCTTATAGTGAGACTCCAGCATCTTCCCAGCAGAGAGGCAACTGTTATTAACCTGCACCAGGTCTGGAGCTAATAAGTCCCTGAACCCTTTACAGAACTCGCTGGTCAGGCCGTCCAGCCCTGGACTCTTCTTGGGTTTTAAAGAGTCAATGTTCCTCTTCACCTCCTCCTCAGTTATGGGCTCAACCATGGTTTCTGCGTGCACTGGGTCTAACTTGGGCAGAGTCACACTCTTCAGATAGGACTTGATGTCATCCTCCCTAATCTGTCCCCCTCTGAACAAATTCCTATAGTAATCTCCAATGATCTGCTGGAGCTTCTTCTGCTCTGACTGCTCTTTTCCTTTCTCATCTAACAGGCTGGTCATAAGCTTCTTACTAACCCTCTTGTGAACCCCCCAATTATCAAACTGGCCCTCTGCCTTAAGAGACTTGAGGCGGTCGTACTGCAGCTCTCTCATCTTCTCTCCACTATTCATCCGGCCATAGAACCGGCTTAGCTGTAGCCTCAGTGCAGAATACCTCATATACCGCACATTACTGTGTCTCCTGGCGGTACTTATTATAAACTGCTTGATATCCACTTTCATTCCCTCCCACCACTCCGCTGTGTCATCACACATGCACTGGGTGGTCCTCCGATCATTATAGAAGGTGCAGTGCTCCAGACTAAAAAAAATAACCAGGAGCCAAATTTAAAATGCATATAATTAAATAAAGGACTTGACGGAGAAGATGAGACACAGTAATGAGCCAGCACTACATATAGGAGAATACAGCACCACATACCTCTCACATCCTCTCACATCCAGTGACATCTTCTGGGGGAGAAGGTGATTAAAAATGGCGAATTGCGCGGTTTTAAGTTATTTTTCTGCTACGGCCTTCACCGAGCGGAATTTTTTTTTATATTTTAATAGCTCACACTTTTTCGGACGTGGCGATATGAGTGTAATTAAAGAGGACCTTTCATGGGTCGAAAGAAAATAAACTAAGTAGCAGGCTGCATAGAGCGGCGCCCAGGGATCTGCGCTGTGATTGGACAGCGCTGCTGTCAGGGAGAAGGAGAGTACTTTAGTCTCTACAGAAGGATTTCTGCATACTTTACTTTTTACATGAGATGTCTTTTCAGTGGCTGGTACTTGTAGTTCAGCAGATGATGGTACTTGTAGTGCATCAGGAGGGTCATCACTCTCTACAGCAAGGTCAGTAGTACTTTGCATTACTTCACTATGAGGACTGTCAGTTTCTGGGGCTGTATCTGCTCTTGCAGTGACATCCTCTTGACCTTCCTCCATGGCCTCTGAGAAGATCTCATCACTGCCTTTATTATGATCCGCATGCGGACAGTCCCGGAAAGTATGACCAGATCCTAAACACAGGTTACAGATGACCGGACCTGTACAGTCGTCCTTTGAATGTCCAAACTGTCCACAAAATGAGCACTTAATACGGGAGCAGTTAATGGCGAGGTGCCTGCCCCCACATCTGTGACACAGCCGCGGCTGACCGGGGTAGTAGCATATCCCTCTCTCTGAGCCCAGGTAGAAGGAATGCGGCAGATGTCTGGTCACACCATTGTTCTGCGCTAGTTGTATCCTCACAGTGTATCCGCCATTCCAGATATCTTCTTCATCATAGATTTTTTTCCGGATGACAGTGCTCCAGATCTGCCAGCGCCACCACCTCAGACTGGAACAAGATGGTGGCCTTCACTACCTGAGGCTTGGACAGCTGGATCACCTGTAGATGCTCCC
>NW_024400601.1:0-26006 GCF_905171765.1 Bufo bufo | reverse complement strand
CACCGCAGTGACAAAAAATATATATTTTTTGATCACTGCATATTCACTTTACACGCTCTGCGGCGATAAAAAAATCAGTTTTTATATTTTTTATCAACCGCAGCGGCCTCCGGTACTTCGCTAGCCTCCCCTTTGTAAGACAGGCTTGCTTTTTTTCTTGGGTAGTCTCAGGGAATACCCCTAAATTTAGTAGTCCAAAATGTCAAACAGGGGGTATTCTTCTGAAGAGGCCTACAGGATTCTGACCCAGTCGGATGAGGAATGGGAACCCTCATCTGACGAATCTAGCGGGTCAGAATATGAACCTGTAGAAAGCAGTGGCTCTCTGACCCAAAGTTCGGACGAGGAGGTGGAGGTCCCTGATAGAACCAGGCATACCCGGCCCCGTGTCGCTAGACCACAGGTTGCGCAGGATCCGCTTCAAGAGCAGCAGAGTGGGGCTGGCACTGTCGGATCACGTGGTGAGGCATACACCAGCAGCGCAGCCCTCCCTGGACCTAGTACCAGCACTGCCATACAACCTGGTGAAGTGGCGAGCACCAGAAGGGCAGTTGAAGCTGGTACGGTGGCACGTGCAGTAGTTACCCCGTCGCAGCCACCGCACAGACAGGCCCGTAGAGCCCCTAGAATCCCTGAGGTGCTGGCAAACCCTGATTGGCAGTCACCAACTTCAGCCGCACCATTAGTTCCCCCTTTCACCGCCCAGTCTGGAGTTCGGGTTGAGACGGCTCAGATCGGTTCGGCCCTGGGATTTTTTGAGCTGTTCTTGACTGCGGAGCTCTTGGACTTAGTCGTGGCAGAGACAAACCGGTATGCCACACAATTTATATCCGCCAACCCGGGAAGCTATTATGCCCAGCCTTTCCGGTGGAAACCAGTCCAAGTTTCTGAAATTAAAAATTTTCTGGGCCTTCTCCGCAACATGGGTCTAACTAAAAAGCATGAATTGCGGTCATATTGGTCCACGAACCCGATTCATCACATGCCCATGTTCTCTGCTGCTATGTCCAGGGCACGATTTGAGCCCATCCTCCGTTTCCTGTATTTTAGCGACAACACCACCTCCCATCCCAGAGGCCACCCAGCTTTTGACCGGCTCCACAAAATTCGGCCCCTCATAGACCACTTCAACCAGAAATTTGCAGATTTGTATACCCCCGAGCAAAACATCTGCGTAGACGAGTCCCTAATACATTTTACCGGGCGCCTTGGCTTCAAACAATACATCCCAAGCAAGCGTGCCCGGTATGGGGTCAAATTGTATAAGCTCTGTGAAAGGGCCACAGGCTATACCCACAAATTTCGGATCTATGAGGGAAAAGATCAGACCCTGGAGCCGGTCGGTTGCCCTGACTACCTGGGGAGCAGTGGGAAGACAGTCTGGGACTTGGTGTCACCCTTATTTGGCAAGGGGTACCATCTTTATGTGGACAATTTCTACACAAGTGTGGCCCTCTTTAGGCATTTGTTTCTAGAACAGATTTGCGCCTGTGGCACCGCGCGAACTAGTCGCGTGGGCTTCCCCCAGCGGCTCGTTACCACCCGTCTTGCAAGGGGGGAGAGGGCTGCCTTGTGTAACGAAGAACTGCTCGCGGTGAAATGGAGAGACAAGCGTGACGTTTACATGCTCTCCTCCATTCACGCAGACACGACAATACAAATTGAGCGAGCAACCCGTGTCATTGAAAAGCCCCTCTGAGTCCACGACTATAATTTGCTCATGGGAGGGGTGGACTTCAATGACCAGATGTTGTCTCCGTATTTAGTTTCCTGACGCACCAGACGCTGGTATAAGAAGGTGTCTGTATATTTAATTCAATTGGCTCTGTACAATAGTTTTGTTCTCTACAGTAAGGCTGGGAGAACAGGATCCTTCCTCAAATTCCAGGAAGAGATCATCGAGAACCTCCTGTATCCAGAAGGTTCCGTGGCCCCATCCACCAGTGTAGTTAGCCGTCTACATGAGCGACATTTCCCCAGTGTCGTTCCTGGTACCTCAACCCAACCGTCACCCTGAAAAAGATGTCGTGTCTGTAGCAGGAGTGGAATAAGGCGTGACACCCGCTATTTCTGTCCTGACTGTCCTGACCACCCTGCCCTATGCTTTGGAGAGTGTTTCCGGAAGTACCACACCCAGGTACACTTAGCATAGGGATTGCATCTCACAGGACAGGCACACAGGGCTATTAGGGCCCTTTTACTCACAGCTGCTGCAAACCTCTCCTTTCACCTGGGATAAAGTGCATAACGTACTTCGCCACATCTTTGGGCGATTTGCGCTTTGCACATTGTCCCATGGGGAAGGAGAGGTTTGTTCTATAAGGGTAAAAAAAAAGAAACAAAAAAAAAATTACCGGTAAGTAAAAAAGTTAACGTTCAGTTAAAAAAGTTAAAAAAAGTTTATATGTTCTGGTTTTTTCTTTTTTGTTTTTCTTTTTTTACCTTCCAGGTGGACCAACCGATCGACTAGCTGCAGCACTGATGTGCATTCTGACAGAAGCATTGCGCTGCTGTCAGATTACACGCAAGTCGGTGTATGCGGCGCTGCAAGACGAGATTTCTCCTCTGCAGTAAAAGATACGTTTGCCGAGGCATATGAGCTGAGGAGGTGGCAGTGTTCATATACTTTGGCAAACACTTTGTATATATAAAAAAAAAAATCCCGGCAAGGATTTATTCATCCACATCGATTGATGTGAATGGAGAAATCTGGTTTGCCAGGGCATACGAGCTAAGTGGGTATGGATGTTGGGCGGAGCTCCTATGTCCTGGCAGACGCCTTTCCCCTCCTTTTTCTTTTTTTGGCAGAGATTTTTTCATCCACATTGATCGATGCGAATGAAGAAATCTGTGCCGTTAATTTTTTTCTTTCAGCCCAGAGGCTGAACGAAAAAAAAAAATCTCATTACCCGTATGCTCAATATAAGGAGAATAGCAGAAACTCCTAATGCTGGGCATACATGTAATGATTGCGGAGACCCTCAAATGCCAGGGCAGTACAAACACCCCACAAATAACACCATTTTGGAAAGAAGACACCCCAAGGTATTCGCTGAGGGGCATATTGAGTCCATGAAAGATTGAAATTTTTGTCCCAAGATAGCGGAAAGGGAAACTTTGTGAGAAAAAAAATCAAAAAAATAAATTTCCGCTAACTTGTGGCCAAATTTTTTTTTTTATATGAACTCGCCATGCCCCTCATTGAATACCTTGGGGTGTCTTCTTTCCAAAATGGGGTCACATGTGGGGTATTTATACTGCCCTGGCATTTTAGGGGCCCCAAAGCGTGAGAAGAAGTTTGGTATCCAAATGTCTAAAAATGCCCTCCTAAAAGGAATTTGGGCACCTTTGCGCATCTAGGCTGCAATAAAGTGTCACACATGTGGTATCGCCGTATTCAGGAGAAGTTGGGGAATAGTTTTGGGGTGTCATTTTACATATACCCATGCTGGGTGAGAGAAATATCTTGGTCAAATGCCAACTTTGTATCAAAAAATGGGAAAAGTTGTCTTTTGCCGAGATATTTCTCTCACCCAGCATGGGTATATGTAAAATGACACCCCAAAACACATTCCCCAACTTCTCTTGAATACGGAAATATCACATGTGTGACACTTTTTTGCAGCCTAGGTGGGCAAAGGGGCCCACATTCCAAAGAGCACCTTTCGGATTTCACCGGCCATTTTTTACAGAATTTGATTTCAAACTCCTTACCACACATTTGGGCCCCTAGAATGCCAGGGCAGTATAACTACCCCACAAGTGACCCCATTTTGGAAAGAAGACACCCCAAGGTATTCGCTGATGGGCATAGTGAGTTCATGGAAGTTTTTATTTTTTGTCACAAGTTAGTGGAATATGAGACTTTGTAAGGAAAAAAAAAAAAATAATCATCATTTTCCACTAACTTGTGACAAAAAATAAAAAATTCTAGGAACTTGCCATGCCCCTCACGGAGTACCTTGGGGTGTCTTCTTTCAAAAATGGGGTCACTTGTGGGGTAGTTATACTGCCCTGGCATTTTCCAGGGGCCCAAATGTGTGGTAAGTAGGTAAATGACCTGTGAAATCCGAAAGGTGCTCTTTGGAATGTGGGCCCCTTTGCCCACCTAGGCTGCAAAAAAGTGTCACACATGTGGTATCTCCATATTCAGGAGAAGTTGGGGAATGTGTTTTGGGGTGTCATTTTACATATACCCATGCTGGGTGAGAGAAATATCTTGGCAAAAGACAACTTTTCCCATTTTTTTATACAAAGTTGGCAATTGACCAAGATATTTATCTCACCCAGCATTGGTATATGGAAAATGACACCCCAAAACACATTCCCCAACTTCTCCTGAGTATGGAGATACCACATGTGTGACACTTTTTTACAGCCTAGGTGGGCAAAGGGGCCCACATTCCAAAAAGCACCTTTCGGATTTCACCGGCCATTTTTTACAGAATTTGATTTCAAACTCCTTACCACACATTTGGGCCCCTAGAATGCCAGGGCAGTATAACTACCCCACAAGTGACCCCATTTTGGAAAGAAGACACCCAAAGGTATTCGCTGGTGGGCATAGTGAGTTCATAGAACTTTTTATTTTTTTGTCACAAGTTAGTGGAATATAAAAAATCATTATTTTCCGCTAACTTGTGACAAAAAATAAAAAGTTCTATGAACTCACTATGCCCATCAGCGAATACCTTAGGGTGTCTACTTTCCGAAATGGGGTCATTTGTGGGGTGTTTGTACTGTCTGGCCATTGTAGAACCTCAGGAAACATGACAGGTGCTCAGAAAGTCAGAGCTGCTTCAAAAAGCGGAAATTCACATTTTTGTACCATAGTTTGTAAACGCTATAACTTTTACCCAAACCATTTTTTTTTACCCAAACATTTTTTTTTTATCAAAGACATGTAGAACAATAAATTTCGAGCAAAATTTATATATGGATGTCGTTTTTTTTTGCAAAATTTTACAACTGAAAGTGAAAAATGTCATTTTTTTTGCAAAAAAATCGTAAAATTTTGATTAATAACAAAAAAAGTAAAAATGTCAGCAGCAATGAAATACCACCAAATGAAAGCTCTATTAGTGAGAAGAAAAGGAGGTAAAATTCATTTGGGTGGTAAGTTGCATGACCGAGCAATAAACGGTGAAAGTAGGGTAGGTCAGAAGTGTAAAAAGTGGCCTGGTCTTTAAGGGTGTCTAAGCTATGGGGGCTGAGGTGGTTAATATGAGCATTGGTTGATTGAGATGCTGCATATCTAGATGTAGAGCAGTCAGTCTACTGTGCCATGTATCACTAAGGCTGGCTTCACACTTGAGCGTTTTACAGCGCGTTCAAACGCGCTGTAAAATGCTCAACACATGAAAACCAATGCTTCCCTATGGCCCTGGTTCTCACTTGAGCGTTTTACAGCGCTCAAACAAGTTCTTGAGCTTCCTTGGGGCGTTTTGACGCGCGTTTGTGGCCATAGGACACTGCAGTCAATCACACAAACGCGCGTCAAACGCGCGTCAAATGCGCGTTTACTATTGCAAAAAACGCGCATAAAAACGCGCGACAAAAACGCGCGTTAAACGCGCATATAAAATGCGCACAAGTGTGAACCCAGCTTTATACAGGTGGTGTTTAGGAGCTCAATGGTGGACTCACCTGTTCCCCTGTGGTCCAGTAGAGCCTTCATGGCACTAATGCTGGAAACAGGCTGGATCCCCACTGGGTCTCATTATAGCCAATGAGCAGGAAAAGGTAGAATCCGGCTATGCTGGATACAATGAACTCTGGCAGTCTGCTTCTCTGCCAGAACAACCTGTTGGAAGATATTGGCGGTAGTGTGAAACTAGCATAAGGTTTCCAATAAATGTTTCAAGTGTTAGAGACAAAAGGGTTTGTTTAGGGTAGCAAAACTGCCTTCAGTGGGGTTTTTTTTTTTTGGACTACAGAACAACTTGGATTCATAGACCTTACCTCATAGCACTTTGTTTTTTCTTGCTCTCTATCAACTGAAAGCCTGTATTTTGTCTGTTTTTTTTTACTAGGGTCTGAGCAGCTGGATCAGGTGAAAAGGTCCTTGGCTCATGCACTTAGCCAACACAAGGCTAAAATTCCACCACCACAGTCCACTAAATGTCTTTTATATGAAAATATGGAAGAAGCTTTTGAAGGTTATAATATTTTTCTACTAGTTAAAACCAGATTGTGACACATCTATTTTTCTTTATATGTTATTATTTATGATTGTAGTTCTCTTTATTCCTATTACCAGAATATGATTATGGGGCCTGCGTCTTAGGCTATAAGCTACTTTCGCCAGCATGCATTCTGCTACAGATGGATCCGTTCAGATAATACACCATCTGCATCCGTTTAGAATGGATCTGTTGTATTATCTGTAACATAGCCAAGACGGATCTGTCCTTGAACACCAATGAAAGTCAATGGAGGACGGATCCGTTCCCCATTGACTTACATTGTGTGTCAGAACGGATCTGTTTGACTCAGTTCATCAGGCGGACATCATTGGTGTCCGCCTTTCATCATTGGTGTCCGCCTCCAAAGCGGAATGGAGACGGAACGGAGGCAAACTCATGCATTCTGAACGGATCCTTTTTCCATTCAGAATGCATTAGGGCAAAACTAATCTGTTTGGACCGCTTGTGAGAGCCCTGAACGGATCTCGCAAACGGAGAGCCAAAATGCCAGTGTGAAAGTAGCCTTACCTGAGCTGTTCTAAGCAGCATTTAGAGATATGAGTTTAAAGCAGCCACATGGCCCATAGACACAATAGTCGGGAGAGAACCCATTGGCTTCTAAGGAAGAGATTCATAGCATGTTCTGTGACCTGTAGAGGTGTCATTGTACAAAAGAACGGATAGATGAGGTTGAACAATCTGCTATTGTGTATGGTGGGATTTTTTGTTATCTCTATATAGAGATGTATGTCATTGTAATCCTGTGAATAATGAAAACTGATCTGTACAGACCCAGAAGTGGTGCCCATTATAAGGCATATGGACCAGTGTGAAAATGGCAGCATTTTGCATTCTTTTTAAATACGGTATTAATCCTGCATGCGGGAATTTTTTCCATCTAAAAAAACAGATCTCAGACGGAAATGGGTCAAACGGATGCCAAAATGTGCATAATTGATGCACAGGATCCATTTTTTTTTTTCTGTTCTTATGTCAGAAGAACGGAAAATGAAATGGTTATGTGAACTCCTTCTTAGGGTAGTTTCACACTTGCGTTAAACTTTTCCGGTATTGAGTTCCGTCCTAGGGGCTCAATACCGGAAACAAACTGATCAGTTGCATTCTGAATGGAGAGAAATCCTTTCAGTATGCTATCAGGATGTCTTCAGTTTCAGTCACTGTACGTTTTTTGGATGGAGAAAATACCACAGCATGCTGCAGTATTTCTCCGTCCAAAATTCCGGGAACACTTGCTGGAATGCTGGATCAGGCATTATTTTCCATTGAAATGCATTAATGCCGTATCAGGCCCCAAGTGTTCTGGAAAAACGGATCCGGTTTTGCGGTCTGCGCGTGCGCAGACCTTTTAAAATGTTAAAAAAATAAATACCGAATCCATTTTTCCAGATGACAACCGGAGAGACGGATCAGTATTGCAATGCATTTGTGAGACGGATCAGCATCCAGATCCATCTACAAATGGTATCTGTTTGCATACAGATTGCCGGATCTGCCTGCTGGAATCCAACAACGTAAGTGTGAAAGACCCTTAGTCTGCTATATAGTCTGGAAGACTTATAAAATGATCTTTAGTAAAACTTAAGGCAGATAAATAGAATTTTTACATTCCAGCTTTTTTCTTTTAACATACTTAACATACAGTACTTAGGCTGAGTTCACATCAGTGTTAGGCCTAATTCACACGAACGTGGTGTGATCCGTGGCCGTATTTGCAGCCCGCAAATTGCGGGCTGCAATATACGGCCACAATTCCGTGTGCATTCTGCATCACGGATGCGGACCCATTCACTTCCGTGGGGTTGCGTCCCGTACTTCCGTTCCGCAAAAAGATAGAACATGTCCTATCTTTTTGTGGAATGGGTGGATCGCGGACCCATTAAAGTGAATGGGTCTGCTATCCGATGCAGTTGACCTACGGCCGGCGATCGTGCATTGCGGCCCGCAATTTGCGGGCCGCAGCACGGGCATGGGTCACACACGTTCGTGTGAACTCGGCCTTATAAGAGCAGGGAGAACGGAAAGGATGATTCAGCACATAAATAAGCCGAATGGAGCCTACGGGCCCCATAGACTATAATTAGAGGTCCGTTAGGTTTCCACTCAGAGGAAGATTTTTTGAAGCGGAGACAAAAGCACTGATGGTGTCGCATAGCATTATATTGATTTAACCACTTCACATCCGGGCCATTTGCCCCCTTCCTGACCAGACCTAATTTTGCAAATCTGACATATCTCACTTTATGTGGTAATAGCTTTGGGACCGTTTACTTATCCAAGCCATTCAGAGATTGTTTTCTCGTGACACATTGTACTTCATGCTATTCATAAATTTGAGTCAATAAATTTCACCTTTATTTATGAAAAATCCCAAATGTACCAAAAAAAATAAAAAATGCCCAATTTTCAAAATTTACATTTTTCTGCTTTTAAAACAGAAAGTGATACCTCATAACATATTTATTAGTTAACATTCCCCATATGTCTACTTTTATGTTGGCATAATTTTGTAAATGTCATTTTATTTTTTTAGGACATTAGAAGGCTTAGAATTTTAGAAGCAATTCTTAAAATTTTAAGAAAATTCCCAAAAACCCTCTTTTTAAGGACCAGTTCAGGTCTGAAGTGACTTTGTGGGCTTACATAGTGGATACCCCCATAAATGACACCATTGTAGAAACTACACCCCTCAAGGTACTTAAAACTGATTTTACAAACTTTGTTAACCCTTTAGGTGTTCCACAAGAATTGAAGGAAAATGGAGATCAAATTTTTTAATTTCCCTTTTTTGGCAGATTTTCCATTTTAATACATTTTTTTCTTTAACACATCGAGGGTTAACAGAAAAACAAAACTTAATATTTATCACCCTGATTCCGCGGCTTACAGAAACACCCCACATGTGGTCGTAAACTGATGCAAGAGCATATGGCAGGGCACAGAAAAAAAGGAGCGCCACATGGTTTTTGGAAGGCAGATTTTGCTGAACTGGTTTTTAGATGCCATGTCCCATTTGAAGCCCCCCTGGTGTACCCCTTACAGTAGAAACTCCAAAAAGTGACCCCATTTTGGAAACTAGGGGATAATGTGCCAGTTTTTATTGGTACCATTTTTGGGTGCATATGATTTTTTGATCATTCATTATAACAGTTTATGGGGCAAGGTGACCAAACAATTGGTTGTTTTAGCACAGTTTTTATTTATTTATTTTTGTAGAGTTCACCTGAGGGGTTCGATCATGCGATTGTATTTTAGAGAAGATTGTTACGGACTTAGTGATACCTAATATGTATAATTTTTCTTATTTATTTAAGTTTTACACAATAATAGCATTTTTGGAACAAAAATTTAAGTTTTAATGTGTTCATATTCTGAGAGCTAGGGGCTCATTTTTTTGCAGGATGAGGCGACGGTTTTATTGGTACCATTTTGTGGGACATGCACCTTTTTGATCATTTGATGTTGCACTTTTTGTGATGTAAGCTAACAAAAATGGCTTTTTTGACACAGTTTTTTTTTATTATGGTGTTTATCGGACTGGGTGGATCATGTGATATATTTATAGAGCCGACAATCACGGACACGGCAATACCAAATATGTCTATTTTATAATTTTTTTTCTATTTTTAACATTTTTTTTTTATTCCTTACTTGGGGATTTTTTTACATGTGAAACCTTTTTTTTATTTTTTTAGTTTAACACAATATTTTTTATTTTTTTTTATTTTACACTTTGCATCCCCCATAAGGTCATACAAGACCTCTGGGGGACAATTACCTTCACTTTTTTTTTTTTTTTTTCACTATTGATTTCTCCTGTAACTGGGGCTGACATAGTAGCTCCAGTTACAGGACAAATATACCCGCCAGAGAGGCTGTACAGCAGAATACAACGCTGTAGAGCCTCAGTGCAGGGCTGATCGAGGTCTATGAAAGACCCGACAGCTCCAGCACCTCTCCCGGGCCCGGCGGTCACATTGCGCTTCCTGTGCTGTGTATACAGCGATCCAGACACCTGTCAACTGTCCCTGCCTTCTCTCTGGGTTGCCCTGCTGTCACTGACAGCGGGCAACCCGCTCGGCAGCTGAACGATTAGCGTGCAGCTGCAATCTCTGAATGGACGTTCAGAAATGTCCATTTAGAGATAGAGAACCTCCTCCCGGACGTTTATAGTCAACGGGCGGACAGGAGGTGGTTAAGATGCTATGTAACCCTTAGAGGATTGCTGTCAGTGCTATCTAATACATTCCAGAACTGTGAGGGTTACATTGCATAGTATCATAAATCAATATAATGCTATGTGACCCCGGCAGTGTTGGGAGGGCAGGACGGGTGCTGCTGCATACTCACGCTGCGAGTCCGATGTGTGAGACTTGCTCGTCTGAAAGGGGCCTTAAAGTCACTTCAGAACTGAATTGGTCCTTTAAAACACGGATTTAGAAAATCTTCAAAATATTAAAAATTGCTTCCAAAATTCTAAGTCTAAGGTGTCTTTCACACTACCGTTTTTTTTTTCCATTTTGCGGGCCGTTTTTTGCGTTCCGTATACGGTCCGTATACGAAACCATTCATTTCAATGGTTCCGCAAAAAAAAGGAATATACTCCGTATGCATTCCGTTTTCCGTATTTCCATTTTTCCGTTCCGTTGAAAGATAGAACATGTCCTATTATTGCCCGCAAATCACGTTCCGTGGCTCCATTTAACTCGATGGTGTCCGCAAAAAAAAAACGGAACATATACGCAAATGCATCCGTATGTCTTCCGTATCCATTCCATTTTTGCAGAACCATCTATTGAAAAGTTATGCCCAGCCTAATTTTTTCTATGTAATTACTGTATACTGTATATGCCATACGGAAAAACGGAGCGGAAAACCGCAACCGAAACGGAAACACAACTGAAACAAAAAAGCGGAACAACAGATCCGTGAAAAACGGACCGCAAAATACTGGAATAGCCATACGGTAGTGTGAAAGAGGCCTTAGTCTAACATCCTAAAAAAATAATATGAAATTTACAAAATGATGCCAACAGAGAGTAAACATATGAGGAATGTTAATTCATAACTATTTTGTGAGGAGTCACTAATTGTCTTAAAAATCTGAGAAATTCAAGTTTAAAAATTTGATAATTTTTCAAAATGTTTAGCAAATTATTATTTTTAGACATAAAGGTAAAACATATCAACTCAAATTCACCTCTCTCATGGAGTACAATTTACCATGAGAAAAATGTCTTAGAATCGCTTGGATCAGTAAAAGCATTAGGCCCCTTGAAGACGAGCGTGTCCGGATTATGTCCGGATGCGTTCAGTGCCAACTGCGCGATTTCGCAAACAAAGCCATTCAGTTTTGTTTGTGATCGCGTTGAGTTGTTCAGTTTTATTGCGCGGGTGCAATGCGATTTACTGCGTTTTTCACGCGCATGATAGAAAACTGAATGTTTACAAACAACATCTCTTAGCAACTATCCGTGAAAATCACATAGCATCCGCACTTGCTTGCGGCTGCAATGCGATTTTCACGCAGCCCCCATTCACTTCTATGGGGCCAGCTTTGCGTGAAAAATCGCAAGAATATAGAACATGCTGCTATTTTCACGCAACGCAAAATTGATGTGTGAAAACACCGCTCATATACACAGACCCATTTAAATGAATGGGTCCGGATTCCGCGTGGAATTCTCGCTCGTGTGAAAGGGGCATAACAGAGTAATTACCAGATAAAGTGACATGTCAGACTTGAAAAATGGGGCTCTGGCATTGGTCCAAACTGGCTTTTGCTTGAAGGGGTTAATAATCACTGTATTGGTGTGAATACTGTTGAGGCTGTTGGGCCCCCCAGGAGCTCTGGGCCCATGACTGCAGTACTGCTAGTACTGCCCTGATGGTGGCACTTCAAGGGGGACTACAATGTTTTTTTTCCCCCCTTTACAAATGACCAATATACTATGATGTATACTTTCTCACTATTTTCTTAGAATTTGCACACCAACAGCATAGTTTGTTAATCCAGGACAACAGCAACATTGGATTTGTGTAAACATTTGGTGACAAAAGGCCTGCCTATTCAGATGTTGCAAACTCCTAAGTAGCCTTATTTCACAGTTATTTCAGTTTGATGCCAGAGTTAGGTTACTAAAGGGTGTTCCTTCATAGCACTAAATGTAGTTGGCATAATTCTCAGTGGAACAAAATTCTCTGTGCTGAAAATGGAATATTTTTACTGCTGCTCCTGATATTATTCACCCTGTTTATTTTCCATCACAGTCTGGACTGTCGAAATTCAATGGAATCTGTCTCCTGAAGAAACTCTTTATGTCAGAGGAAATGAAGTAGACACTGAGAGACCAAGAGCCATGAAAAACACATAGAAACTGAAGAAACTCATCCTGTGCATACAATATTTCCACACAAAGTTTCTTCTCTGATCAGGCTGGAGCTTAGTCTGAAGGCAACATTCTGCAGAAATGGTTTACTGCTGATCGTATGCAAGCCACATACAGTAGTTACATATACTGAATTATGTATTAAAAAGTATGATTTGAAGCTTTAGTGACAACAAAGCTGTTTCTATTTGCACTATTTTATTCAAGTACACTGGCATTCCATTATACTTGGCATATGTGGTTGGTCTGTGCCATGCTGATGCAATTTTAATAGGTAATCCTGCAAATACAATATTGCTTTTAAAGAAAGAATACTTGTTTGTCCTTAGATTTTTTATTATGTTAAAAAATATGCACTGTCCTGCAAAAAGCTTGGAATCACAAAGTAATGACAATGTTGCCATAAGGTTATATTGGAAACCTGCTTCCCTCACCCTTCTGCTGGCGGGCAGAGTATTTGTTCTAGGGCAACAAGTGCAGTCTATATACACTCACCTAAAGAATTATTAGGAACACCATACTAATATGGTGTTAGACCCCTTTTGCCTTCAGAACTGCCTTAATTCTACGTGCCATTGATTCAGCAAGGTGCTGATAGCATTCTTTAGAAATGTTGGCCCATATTGATAGGATAGCATCTTGCAGTTGATGGAGATTGAGGGATGCACATCCAGGGCACGAAGCTCCCGTTCCACCACATCCAAAGGGTTGAGATCTGGTGACTGTGGGGGCCATTTAGTACAGTGAACTCATTGTAATGTTCAAGAAACCAATTTGAAATGATTCGAGCTTTATGACTGTGTGCATTATCCTGCTGGAAGTAGCCATCAGAGGATGGATACATGTTCTCATTCTGTTTACGCCAAATTCGGACTCTACCATTTGAATGTCTCAACAGAAATCGAGACTCATCAGACCAGGCAACATTTTCCAGTCTTCAACAGTCCAATTTTGGTGAGCATCGTGCAAATTGTAGCCTCTTTTTCGATTTGTAGTGGAGATGAGTGGTACCCCCCGGTGGGGGCTCTCTGCTGTTGTAGCCCATCCGCCTCATGGTTGTGTGTGTTGTAGGCTTCACAAATGCTTGGCTGCATACCTCGCGTTGTAACGAGTGGTTATTTCTGTCAAATCCGTTGCCTCTTCTATCAGCCAGCTTGATATCAGTCGGGCCCCATTCTCCTCTGACCCTCTAGCATCCACAAGGCATTTTTGCCCCACCAGGACTGCCGCATACTGGAGTGTTTTCTTCCCTTTTCACACATTCATTGTAAAACCCTAGAAAGGGTTGTGCGTGAAAATCACAGTAACTGAGAGATTGTGAATACCATACCCGACCGGCCCGTCTGGCACAACAACATACCACACTCAAAAATTGCTTAAATCAACCTTTCTTTCCCATTCTGACATTCCAGTTTGGAGTTCAGGAGATTGTCTTGACCAGGACCACACCCCAAAAGCATTGAAGCAACTGGCCATGTGATTGGTTGACTAGATAATTGCATTAATGAGAAATAGAAACAGGTGTTCCTAATTATTCTTTAGGTGAGTGTATATATATATATATATATATATATATATATATATATATATATAAATACCCATGCTCACCAAAATTAGTAGATTTAGGAATAATAGCTGTAATGCAAAAGCATCAGCTATTTCAAATACATAGGACAAAGCAACGTGGAGGTCCCTTTGTGTGTTTCCCCCACTGGTCCTACTTTCACAGACACTGGTAAAATCCATCCATGCTTGGCTGGCAGGAACCACTTGACATAGGAGCCGCTAAGCGTGCATCCCCTTGTGCTTGCTAGTGCCCACATCACTCTGTACAGCGCTTTCATTTGGGCGCTGAATGCAGCAGGAGCGGCTGGCCACAGGTTGGTGAAGGCAGGAGCAGCTGAGCCAAGTCACACTCAACTACACTGCTGACTGCAGGGCGCAGTGGATTGAGATTACTTTATCCCCCACCTTGTACAGTGCTTCAATGTGGGCGCTGACTGTGAGTCTAGAAGGAGCTCCTCTCCCCTACACTGGTGAGGTTCTCCCTCAACCCCCTGGCTGCTGAGTGCAGGCCACAGTGTCCTCTACAATATAAAGAATTACATGTCAAGTCCCCCTATATTGGCCCACATATATATTGTATTTTCTGGACCACAAGATTCATCCCAGGTTTAGATAGCAGAAAATTAGAAAAATAAATTCTTCTTATTTAACCTTCTCTTTTGGTTTATTGAAGTGGAGGGTTCAAGGTCAGTAACTCACACACACAGTATTGCTGCACACACACCTGACAAATACAGCCTGCTACACAGCTGACACACACACAGCACAGCTGCATGCACCCTATGGCAGACACAGTTCTGCTGCACAGATGATATATATATATATATATATATATACACACAGCACTGCTATACACACCTGTCATGTACACAACCACTCTGCAACATGACCAGGGTGCAAATGCCATGGGTTGATTTATTTCATGGACTCAATCTTGCACGTCCCCTACTATCAGGCTGCAAAATGATCCTAAATCAGTGGTGTACCTCCAATAGAGGCAGACCACGCAGCTGCTATTGGGCCCCTGGGGGAAGGGGCCTCGCAGTGGACAATAGGCCCGCCCATTAACTACACTTGTATGGCTACCTGAGAATGTAAGAAGTGGAGAAGGACCTTTGGTGATGTCATCAACCATGTGACCAGTGCAGGAAGCCAAGGAATAGCAGAGCAGCAGAAGTATGAAGGACCTTTGGTGATGTCATCATCATGTGACCAGTGCAGAAGACTGGTGAAAGACCTGTGGGATGTCGCTGTGAGAGACGGAGTGTCAGGGCTGAGGATGGGGAAAACCCTCAGCTGTGCGATGCCAGAAGATGGATGGTCGATGCAAGGCCCACAACAGGAATCAGGGAGCAGGTCACCTCCTATCAATCCCTAATTCTGACCCTGTCTCCTAGCCGTATGAGCCGAACCTGATGGTGGGAGGGCTCATACTCCGGAACCTTGAAGTCCCTTCTAGCCCTCAGTGTGGCCCTGGACTAGGAGCAGGGTAAGACGACCTGTTCCTCCTAGATACGGAGGAACAGGAGTCTCACTGGTCAAGCTACAAAGAAAGGGGAACATGAACAGCTTATGGCAATGGCAGGTAAATGCAACAACACAACACCTACCTGCCACAGTACCTGCCACAGACACAGAGCCTGGAACCTATGTGTAAGTGCTGCTGTCCACAAGAACTCAAACGGACACAGCACACACCACACATCACACGGGAACCCAGCAAACCATAAGCTGCAATAAATAAAGATACCAAACACACACCTTCATAACACCATGTAACATAACTTATGACCACAAGGGTGGCCCTCACTGGCAGATGGAATATAAACCAGGAGGAAGACTCCAGCTAACCATGGCTGAAGTACCCCTCAGACTTCTGCTCTCAACTGAGGCTAAATAGCCCATGTAGCCACACCCAGTGCACACACACTAGGAAGGGAATTAACCCTTCCAACACAAGGCAAGGGAAGATGGCCACTTAAAGGGGACGTGCACACATACAAAAACCTTGTGCACAACAAACAAACACAAGGCACACCTAATAGACAGGTTGCCAGGTGCAACGGCATGCAATGACAGCGAGCAGCCTAGCAATCAGCTCCAGCTGCTCGATTGCCACATACCTAATGTTGCCAGCGGCAACCAAAGGTGAGGCAACATATTTCAGCCCTCACCTGTGATTGACAACAACCCCAGACCACAGGCAACTGCATGCGGTTCAGGAGTCACGGCCATACCATGGCCGTGACACGGAGCTTCTGTGTGGTGCCTGCTGGAGGACAGGTTAGTGGTGTCCTGGGATAGCCCATATAACATCCTATAAAAGCTGGGAGTTGTAGTTCTATCCTGTTGTATCCCCCTCCATGTAATTTAAACATATGCCCTACTACAGTCTGGTAATGCTGGGAATTGTAGTTATCTCCTCTTATCCCCCCCCCCCCCCCCTGTAATGTATACTTATGGCCCATAATAAGTCTGGCCATACTGGGTGTTATAGTTATTTCCTTTTAAAGCTATCACCTAGTACAAATGGATGATGACCTATAATAATCTGGACATGCTGGGAGTTGTAGTTCTCTCTTCTTAGGCTGCGTTCACACACCGTTTAGTTTTCCGCTTTGCGTGCAGGACTTTTTTTCGTCTAAAATAACGGATCTCAGACAGAAATGGCTCAAATGGGTGCCGAATGTGCAGAACTGATGCTTGAAGTATAGGATCCTTTTTTTTCTTTATTTTTCTGTTCGTCTGATGGATCAGATGTATGGGAAACTAAACAGTGATGTGAACCCGGCCTTATACTCTCTGTGTAATATCCAATTGTATCCAATAATAACAGCCTTAACATGCTGGGAGTTAAAGTTCTCTCCATTTTACCTCTCCCTGTCTTGCCCCCTAATTTCCAACAATCTGGTGATGATGAGACTTGTAGTTCCCTTGTCCCTATTGTGATTTTCTGCAGCATCTGAGGTGTGTATTAGGCTTTGTTCACATCTGTTCTGGTGACGTTCGCTGTTCTGCCCTGTCAAAATCACCATAGTTCCGGATCTGGCGCTTCATGGACGTCAACGACTGATGGATCCCGCTGACTATGATGACATCTGAGAATGACCTGATCTGAGAATGAGGCCCCAACACAGATGTGATTGAAGCTTTGTATGTTCTCTAGCATCAGATTATGATGTTCTGCAGCAGCTGAGGTGTGTATTATGAGGTTCTGTAGCAGCTGAGATGTTTCTATTAGGAGGTTCTGCAGCAGTCAGAGAAAATCAGTTGTGACTGGCTTAAATCCTTTAGTTTTTGGTGTCTGTACTTTGTAAAATGTTCCTTGCCTGTTCTTCTGCCAGCACGTGTCGCACTGTGACCTGACTGACGCACAGTCACCAGTCCAGACTGCAGTCCAGCTCCGTGAAGATCTGCCCCAAGATCTGCCAGCAGCACAAACAGTAAGTCTGCATTGGGGAGGAGATGAAGCAGCAGCATGCACAGTCCATGGGGGAAGGATGACACACTATACAAAAAGTAGCAGCAGCAGCAGCAGGCACAATTCATTGGGTAAGGCTAGGTAATGAGATTTTGGTATTCTTTTCCAGCATACCAGCAGAATACCAGAATCGTCAGATCCAGCATATGCCCAACACTGCTGGCACCTGCCAGATCCCATTCACAATAATGGAGTCATTCAAAATTGTTTTGCCGTTTGTTTTTGCCAGAATCTGCAACTGAGGCTTCTGCTGGAACCTCTGCTGTAGATGTGCACGTACCCTAAGGGGTGAGATGGGTCACTCACAAGGGGGCCTAATTCAGATTCTTGCCATGGGGCCCAGTGATTTCTATGTACGCCCCTGTCTTAAATCACACCATAACTCTGCCTTCCATGAATGCCAGAAACACTGCCACATTTATCAAATTCTATGGCATCATATCACACAATAGCACGCAGTCCCACTTACACCAGGTAACCCAAACCAGAGTTAACTGGGCTTGTTCAAGGCTGCAAGGCAAACCAATAAAGATTTAGCCTTAATATTTGAATATGTACAGTACATTAACAAAAATAACAGAAATAACTGTATTCTTTGCAAAAGTGGGGGGAAAATGGCAGTGCGTCTTATAGTCGTAATAGTGGGGGGGGAATGGCAGTGCGTCTAATTGTCTAATTGCGAGCAATCCTACATCTCAGGCTCTTGTGCACAGAACAACGCAGTCTGCGATGTACACTTGCCGACAATGTAAATTATACTGCAGTGTTGGGCTACATTCTGACATGTACACTGCGATACTTCCTGACCTGCTGCTGGAGGGAAACGGCGGGCAGTGCTTGAGGATCGCTGGCATGTGTACATGCTGGAGGAAGATGTGGGCGATGCAGACTTTCCTCTTCTAACATGCTTGCGCCTGTAAATGCCTCCATCACCTTACTGTGTCTGCCGCCTCAGGTAATTATTCTCCGATCCCCAATAAAGTCTCTCCATAACTTTTATAAGCCCAATACACTGTCCCCTAATAAAGTGGCCAATACAGTGTGCCCTTATACAGTGTCTCCCAATAAAGTGTGTCTGTAGCAGATACCCCCAATAACAATGTGTCAACAGCAGATCAGTAAAATAAATAAAACAAATTACCCCTCCTGCTCTGGATGAATCACACTTCCAGCACTCATTGCTTCGATTCATTATGAATTAATTTGTCACAAAGCGCATTAAATCAGCTCTATCCCGGCCTGCAGTTGTGGGAGAGTGTATCTCGGTATACATCAGTCCATACATTCCACCAACATGCATATCTAATCCTTTCTGGTAGCGAAACAATTACTGTGGATCAGAATGACAGGCAGGTCTCATATATGGATGTGCACATCATTGTGCAGGCCACCAACATTCCTAGCTAATCCCTTTTGTTCAACCAAAAGATAAGCACATAGTAGATTTCAGTAAAACAAAAAAATGTTGCATGCCCATGCAGGAGCTCTGTCCAAATGACTCTTTAATGGAACAAAATAAAGACATGGAGGCAGTGCAATAAAGTAGTGGATTAAAAAAAGGTTCTTTTAAAGGTACTTTCACACTTTCGTTAAACTTTTCCGGTATTGAGTTCCGTCCTAGGGGCTCAATACCGGAAAAAAAAACTGATCAGTTTTATCCTAATGCATTCTGAATGGAGATCAATCCGTTCAATATGCATCAGGATGTCTTCAGGTCAGACACTGTACGGTTTTTGGATGGAGAAAATACTGCAGCATGCTGAGGTATTTTCTCTGTACACAATTTTGGAACACTTGCAGAAATGCCGGATCCGGCATTATTTTCCATTGAAATGCATTAATGCCGTATCCGGCCCCACGTGTTCTGTAAAAATGGATCCGGTTTTGCGCAGACCTTTTAAAATGTGAAAAAGAAAAATTTTTCCGGATGACAACCGGAGAGACGGATCCGGTATTGCAATGCATTTGTGAGACGGATCCGCATCCGGATCTGTCTACAAATGGTATCCGTTTGCATACAGATTGCCGGATCCGAATCCAACAACGCAAGTGTGAAAGTACCCTAATCCATGTTGTGGCAGTTCAAACACATGCTTTTGAATCCATTCTGTTAACTATAGAATGACTGTGCATCACTATTAGGCTCAGTTCGCACTTCAGTTATTTGGTCAGTTATTCTCATCATTTATTGTCAGACAAAAGCAGGTGCAGGTCAAACCCACAAAACAGATGTAGATCTATTCATGATACGTAATCCGAAAGTAGGGTTGATTTATTTCATGCACTCCTGCAATCTCTGACTACTCCCATCTGACTATGAAGAAATGATCAGCCGGCACTCTGATGAAATGGCGTCGTGCATGCGTCCGAGATAGCAATCTCACATGGATAATGAAGAAAGACCGACACTCACTGTAATCTTCAACAAAAAAGATGATGTCTTTATTGGTCACATGCAATACTCTGTGACGCGTTTCGGCTCACATCGGGAGCCTTTCTCAAACAATGGATTTGGATATAGCATACAAACATAGTGAACACACAGAATTTAAATAGACCGCCAAGGCGGAAGTGACATCACGTAACCATGGTGATAGGATAAACAAAAACAGAAAAAATGGTGATTGTTGCGGCTGGGATCTTTTCTTCAGTTGTTCTCTGACTTTCCATTTTTTCTGTTTTTGTTTATTCTATCACCATGGTTACGTGATGTCACTTCCGCCTTGGCGGTCTATTTAAATTCTGTGTGTTCACTATGTTTGTATGCTATATCCATATCCATTGTTTGAGAAAGACTCCAGATGTGAGCCGAAACGCGTCACAGAGTATTGCATGTGACTAGAGTTGAGCGAACACCTGGATGTTCGAGAACTTCCCGGAAATGTTCGGGTTCGGGATCCGAACCTGACCCGAACTTCGTCCTGAACCCGAACCCCATTGAAGTCAATGGGGACCCGAACTTTTCGGCACTAAAAAGGCTGTAAAACAGCCCAGGAAAGGGCTAGAGGGCTGCAAAAGGCAGCAAAATGTAGTTAAATCCCCTGCAAACAAATGTGGATAGGGAAATGAATTAAAATAAAAATAAAATAAATAAAAATTAACCAATATCAATTGGAGAGAGGTCCCATAGCAGAGAATCAGGCTTCATGTCAGCAGAGAATCAGGCTTCATGTCATAGCAGAGAATCAGGCTTCACGTCACCCACCACTGGAACAGGCCACTGTCAGATATTTTTAGGCCCCGGCACCCAGGCAGAGGAGAGAGGTCCCATAACAGAGATTCAGGCTTCATGTCAGCAGAGAATCAGTCTTCATGTCATAGCAAAGAATCAGGCTTTACGTCACCCACCACTGGAACAGTCCATTATCACATATTTAAGCCCAGGCACCCAGGCAGAGGAGAGAGGTCCCATAGCAGAGAATCTGGCTTCATGTCAGCAGAGAATCAGTCTTCATGTCATAGCAGAGAATCAGGCTTCACGTCACCCACCACTGGAACAGTCCATTGTCACATATTTAGGCCCAGGCACCCAGAGAGAGGAGAGAGGTCCCATAACAGAGATTCAGGCTTCATGTCAGCAGAGAATCAGTCTTCATGTCATAGCAGAGAATCAGGCTTCACGTCACCCACCACTGGAACAGTCCATTGTCACATATTTAGGCCCAGGCACCCAGGCAGAGGAGAGAGGTCCCATAGCAGAGAATCTGGCTTCATTTCAGCAGAGAATCAGTCTTTATGTCATAGCAGAGAATCAGGCTTCATGTCACCCACCACTGGAACAGGCCACTGTCAGATATTTTTAGGCCCCGGCACCCAGACAGAGGAGAGAGGTCCATAACAGAGATTCAGGCTTCATGTCAGCAGAGAATCAGTCTTCATGTCATAGCATAGGCCCCGGCACCCAAAACAGAGGAGAGGTTCATTCAACTTTGGCTTGCCCCGCAATATAATGGTAAAATGAAAATAAAAATAGGATTGAATGAGGAAGTGCCCTGGAGTACAATAATATATTGTTAAGGGGAGGTAGTTAATGTCTAATCTGCACAAGGGATCGACAGGTCCTGTGGGATCCATGCCTGGTTCATTTTTATGAACGTTAGCTTGTCCACATTGGTTGTAGACAGGCGGCTGCGTTTGTCTGTAATGACGCCCCCTGCCGTGCTGAATACACGTTCAGACAAAACGCTGGCCGCCGGGCAGGCCAGCACCTCCAAGGCATAAAAGGCTAGCTCTGGCACGTGGACAATTTGGAGACCCAGAAGTTGAATGGGGCCGAACCATCAGTCAGTACGTGAGGGGTGTGCACAGGTACTGTTCCACCAGTTATTCAAATGTTGCCTCCTGCTAACACGGTCCGTATCAGGTGGTGGTGCAGTTAGCTGTGGCGTGGTGACAAAACTTTTCCACATCTTTGACATGCTAACCCTGCCCTCAGAGGAGCTGGCCGTGACACAGCTGCGTTGGCGACCTCTTGCTCCTCCTCTGCCTTCGCCTTGGGCTTCCACTTGTTCCCCTGTGACATTTGGGAATGCTCTCAGTAGCGCGTCTACCATCGTGCGCTTGTACTTGCGCATCTTACTATCACGCTCTAGTGCATGAAGTAAGGTGGGCACATTGTCTTGTACCGTGGATCCAGCAGGGTGGCAACCAAGTAGTCCGCACACGTTAAAATGTGGGCAACTCTGCTGTCGTTGCGCAGGCACTGCAGCATGTAGTCGCTCATGTGTGCCAGGCTGCCCAGAGGTAAGGACAAGCTATCCTCTGTGGGAGGCGTATCGTCATCGTCCTGCGTTTCCCCCCAGCCACGCACCAGTGATGGGCCCGAGCTGCGTTGGGTGGCCACCCCGCTGTGAACATGCTTCACCTCCTCCACCTCCTCCTCATCCTCGTCCTCCTCGTCCTCCAGTAGTGGGCTCTGTCTGGCCACATGTGTACCTGGCCTCTGCTGTTGCAAAAAACCTCCCTCTTAGTCACTTCGAAGAGACTGGCCTGAAAGTGCTAAAATGCCCCCTCTTCCTCCTCTTCCTCCTGGGCCACCTCCTCTTCCATCATCGCCCTAAGTGTTTTCTCAAGGAGACATAGAAGTGGTATTGTAACGCTGATAACGGCGTCATCGCCACTGGCCATGTTGGGTGGAGTACTCGAAACAGCGCAACAGGGCACACAGGTCTCGCATGGAGGCCCAGTCATTGGTGGTGAAGTGGTGCTGTTTCGCAGTGCGACTGACCCGTGCGTGCTGCAGCTGAAACTCCACTATGGCCTGCTGCTGCTCGCACAGTCTGTCCAGCATGTGCAAGGTGGAGTTCCACCTGGTGGGCATGTCGCATATGAGGCGGTGAGCGGGAAGGCCGAAGTTACGCTGTAGCGCAGACAGGCGAGCAGCGGCAGGATGTGAACGCCGGAAGCGCGAACAGACAGCCCGCACTTTATGCAGCAGCTCTGACATGTCGGGGTAGTTGCGAATGAACTTCTGCACCACCAAATTCAGCACATGCGCCAGGCAAGGGATGTGCGTCAAATCGGCTAGTCCCAGAGCTGCAACGAGATTTCGCCCATTATCGGACACCACCAGGCCGGGCTGAGGCTCACCGGCAGCAACCACTCGTCGGTCTGTTGTTCTATACCCAAACAGCGCCAAACAGCTCTCCGCCTGGGGCCCAGCCGCCACTACATTTACCCAGTGTGCAGTTAGGGAGATATAGCGTTACTGGCCGTGCTTACTGGTCCACGTATCTGTGGTTAGGTGGACCTTGCCACAGATGGCGTTGCGCAGTGCACACTTGATTTTATCGGATACTTGGTTGTGCAGGGAAGGCACGGCTCTCTTGGAGAAGTAGTGCGGCTGGGAACAACATACTGAGCGACATGAGCTGTTTGAAGCTGTCTGTGTCCACCAGCCTAAATGACAGCATTCATAGGCCAGTAGTCTAGTAATGCTGGCATTCAGGGCCAGGGATCGAGGGTGGCTTGGTGGAATTTACGCTTTCACTCAAATGTTTGTGAGATGGAGAGCTGAACACTGCCGTGTGACATGGTTGAGATGCTTGGTGACGCAGGTGGTGGTGTTGGTGGTACATCCCATGTTTGCTGGGCGGCAGGTGCCAACGTTCCTCCCAGAGGCGGAGGAAGAGGCCGAGGCGGCGGCAGCAGCAGAAGAGGCCGAGGCAGCAGCAGCAGAAGAGGTAGCAGGGGGGAGCCTGAGTGACTTCCTTGTTTTTAAGGTGTTTACTCCACTGCAGTTCATGCTTTGCATGCAGGTGCCTGGTCATGCAGGTTGTGCTAAGGTTCAGAACGTTAATGCCTCACTTCAGGCTCTGATGGCACAGCATGCAAACCACTCGGGTCTTGTCGTCAGCACATTGTTTGAAGAAGTGCCATGCCAGGGAACTCCTTGAAGCTGCCTTTGGGGTGCTCGGTCCCAGATGGCGGCGGTCGGTAGCAGGCGGAGGTCTCTTGGCGGCGGGTGTTCTGCTTTTGCCCACTGCTCCTCTTTTGCTACGCTGTAGGCTCGGTCTCACCACTGCCTCTTCTCCGAACTGTGAAAGTCAGTGGCACGACCTTCATTTCATGTGGGGTCTAGGACCTCATCGTCCTCTGCATCGTCTTCCACCCAGTCTTGACCCCTGACCTCCTGTTCAGTCTGCACACTGCGAAAGACGCAGCAGTTGGCACCTGTGTTTCGTCATCATCAGAGACGTGCTGAGGTGTATTCCCATGTCCTCATCATCAGGAAACATAAGTGGTTGTGCTTTAGTGCATTCTATCTCTTCCACCCCTGGGGAAGGGCTAGGTGATGTGTAGTGTACGGGGACTGTAATACCCGTCACTACCAAAGTGTCACTTGGTGTGCTGTCGTCCCTCCTTAGTTATGGAGAAGTTGTTATATGTCAGTTTTATAAAATGTCATGTAATGCAATGCTATGTGATTTCCTGTTACTGAAACTTGCATGTACAGGCCTGCAGGGGTGTCATTCCAGCTTCTAGTCAATAGAGGGAGCTAGAGAGCCCTAGTTTATATAAGGCCCAGACAGGGAAGCAAAGGCCAGTCTAGACCACAGCTCAGAAGTTTCTAGAGCCTGAGGAAGTGTCCAGAAGTTGAGAGAGACAGAGGCAAAGATCAGAAAAGCAAGAGGTACTCAGAAAGACAGAGGAGGTACTTATTTAAAGCTATAGCCAAGGATATAAAGCCAGAACTAGGTTAATGAAGATATGCTATATTCCAGGATCAGACAGAATTAGAGTGCAAGCTCCTGTGCTGCAAGTCCTGTGTTCAACACTCTGTAATCACCTTGCTGTAACTGAATTGCCTGCATCGACCGAATTGCAAAATCGACTGTATGCCAAGGAACTGCGATTCCAACATTGTCTCTGCTTGAAAATTACTAAAGTTAGAGTTCTGTTTTAATACTACGTTTCCTCAATTTATTCCTGCATCCGCAAACGGCGTGCCACCGTTTACTTGGCACTGGCGTCACGAACTATTTCTACCTATACCTGCCCTTGCAGAGAGTCAGCTGTACCAGGTTAGTGTATATTGCACTACATCACCCAGAAACACCTACTTCACACAACTTGAGTACGCTGCACCTCTCTTTTTGGCGTCACGAACAGGATACGCACGCTTTCTAGTGCAAGAAGCGTGAACTTCGTGCCTTATACCGTTGCCCTGTGACCAAAGTGACAAATAACCTGTTTTATTCAAGTGGACTTTGTGGACTGAAAATCATACCAAAGTGTCCAAAAACCTCTAAAAAGCGCTGTGCAGTGTTGCGCTACCCAGAGGAAGAAAATCGCCGCATTGGAGTGTGGTTTTGTGGACTTTTACAATCCTGCTTGCTGTCAGTGAATGGACAGCGTTTTGCTAAAGATGGCCACCGGCTGCCTGGAGTAAAGTTTCCCGCGCCGCTGAGGACTTTCGTGGGCGGATCCCTGCAAAGACACAGAGAGTCCCGCCCCTCTTGATCATCGCACCGCCGCGGCCCTGCTTCTCCTGCGTCATCGGGTGCTCAGGACGTCCGGAACCTCGCGAGACTGGACCTGCGCAAGCCCGGCGATACCGGTAAGCACTTGTAACCGGAGGGAAGGGGAGTGTACCCGGCCTCTTTAGTCGCCAGCGGCCACCTCTCAATAGACTACCATGTCAGCGCCAGGAGTGCCTGAGCAGCCGGCCCCAGGAGAGCTTGCGGCTCTGATCACCCTACAGCCCCTAGCATGATGCCCTTTACCATGCCCTACTATTTCGGGGCCCCATGGTTCCCCCGCTACAGGGGAGAGACCCATACCCTACGGACTTTGAAGAAAAGTTGCTGGCACTATTCCGATTATACCCTATAAATGCCGACCAGGCAAATGGAAATCATGCTGGCG
>NW_024400600.1:0-25963 GCF_905171765.1 Bufo bufo | reverse complement strand
TGTAAGACAGATTCCAAAATGTCTAAATGTAAGACAGCTTCCAAAGTGTCTAAATGTAAAACAGCTTCCAAAGTGTCTAAATGTAAGACAGCTTCCAAAGTGTCTAACTGTAAGACAGCTTCCAATGTGTCTAAATGTAAGACAGCTTTCAAAGTTTGTAAATGTAAGACAACTTCCAAAGTTTGTAATGTAATACAGCTTCCAAAGTGTCTGAATGTAAGACAGCTTCCAAAGTGTCTAAATGTAAGACAGCTTCCAAAGTATCTAAATGTAAGACAGCTTCCAAAGTGTCTAAATGTAAGAAAGCTCCTAAAGTGTCTAAATGTAAGACAGCTTCCAAAGTTTCTAAATGTAAGAAAGCTTCCAAAGTGTCTAAATGTAAGACAGCTTCCAAAGTGACTAAATGTAAGACAGCTTCCAATGTGTCTAAATGTAAGACAGCTTCCAAGGTGTCTAAATGTAAGACAGCTTCAAAAGTGTCTAAATGTAAGACAGCTTCCAAAGTTTGTAAATGTAAGACAACTTCCAAAGTGTGTAAATGTAATACAGCTTCCAAAGTGTCTAAATGTAAGACAGCTTCCAAAGTGTCTAAATGTAAGACAGCTTCCAAAGTGTCTAAATGTAAGACAGCTTCCAAAGTGTCTAAATGTAAGACAGCTTCTAAAGTGTCTAAATGTAAGACAGCTTCTAAAGTGTCTAAATGTAAGACAGCTTCCAAAGTGTCTAAATGTAAAACAGCTTCCAAAGTGTCTAAATGTAAGACAGCTTCCAAAGTGTCTAACTGTAAGACAGCTTCCAATGTGTCTAACTGTAAGACAGCTTCCAAAGTGTGTAATGTAAGACAGCTTCCGAAGTGTCTAATGTAAGACAGCTTCCAAAGTGTCTAAATGTAAGACAGCTTCCAAAGTGTGTAAATGTAAGACAGCTTCCAAAGTGTCTAAATGTAAGACAGCTTCCAAAGTGTCTAAATGTAAGACAGCTTCCAAAGTGTCTAACTGTAAGACAGCTTCCAATGTGTGTAAATGTAAAACAGCTTTCAAAGTGTCTAAATGTAACACAGCTTCCAAAGTGTCTAAATGTAAGACAGCTTCCAAAGTGTCTAAATGTAAGGCAGCTTTTAAAGTATCTAAATGTAAGGCAGCTTCCAAAGTGTCTAAATGTAAGACAGCTTCCAAAGTGTGTAAATGTAAAACAGCTTTCAAAGTGTCTAAATGTAAGACAGCTTCCAAAGTGCCTAAATGTAAGACAACTTCCGAAGTGTCTAAATGTAAGACAGCTTCCGAAGTGTCTAAATGTAAGACAGCTTTCAAAGTGTCTAAATGTAAGAAAGCTTCCAAAGTGTCTAAATGTAAAACAAATTCCTAATTGTCTAAATGTAAGACAGCTTCCAAAGTGTGTAAATGTAAGACAGCTTCCAATGTGTGTATATGTAAAACAGCTTTCAAAGTGTCTAAATGTAACACAGCTTCCAAAGTGTCTAAATGTAAGACAGCTTCCAAAGTGTCTAAATGTAAGGCAGCTTTTAAAGTATCTATATGTAAGGCAGCTTCCAAAGTGTCTAAATGTAAGACAGCTTCCAAAGTGTGTAAATGTAAAACAGCTTTCAAAGTGTCTAAATGTAAGACAGCTTCCAAAGTGCCTAAATGTAAGACAACTTCCGAAGTGTCTAAATGTAAGACAGCTTCCGAAGTGTCTAAATGTAAGACAGCTTCCAAAGTGTCTAAATGTAAGAAAGCTTCCAAAGTGTCTAAATGTAAAACAAATTCCTAATTGTCTAAATGTAAGACAGCTTCCAAAGTGTGTAAATGTAAGACAGCTTTCAAAATGTCTAAATGTAAGAGAGCTGCCAAAGTGTCTAAATGTAAGACAGCGTCTAAATTGTGTAAATGTAAGACAGCTTCCAAACTGTGTAAATGTAAGACAGCTTCCAAAGTGTCTAAATGTTAGACAGCTTCCAAAGCGTCTAATGTAAGACAGCTTCCAAAGTGTGTAATTGTAAGACAGCTTTCAAAATGTCGAAATATAAGACAGCTTCTAAAGTGTGTAAATGTAAGACAGCTTCCAAACTGTGTAAATGTAAGACAGCTTCCAAAGTGTGTAAATGTAAGATAGCTTCCAAAGTGTCTAAATGTAAGACAGCTTCCAAAGTGTTTAAATGTAAGACAGCTTCCGAAGTGTCTACATGTGAGACAGCTTTCAAAATGTTTAAATGTAAGACAGCTGCCAAAGTGTCAAAATGTAAGAGAGCTTTCAAAGTGTCTAAATGTAAGACAGCTTCCAAAGTGTCTAAATGTAAGACAGCTTTCAAAGTGTATAAATGTAAGACAGCTTCCAAAGTATCTAAATGTAAGACAGCTTCCAAAGTTTGTAAATGTAAAACAGCTTTCAAAGAGTCTAAATGTAAGACTGCTTCCAAAGTGTCTAAATGTAAGACAGCTTCCAAAGTGTCTAAATGTAAAAAAGCTTCCAAAGTGTGAAAATGTAAGACAGCTTTCAAAGAGTCTAAATGTAAGACAGCTTCCAAAGTGTCTAAATGTAAGACAGCTTTCAAAGTGTATAAATGTAAGACAGCTTCCAAAGTGTATAAATGTAAGACAGCTTCCAAAGTGTCTAAATGTAAGACAGCTTCCAAAGTGTCTAAATGTAAGACAGCATCCAAAGTGTGTAATGTAAGACAGCTTCCAAAGTGTGTAAATGTAAAACAGCTTTCAAAGAGTCTAAATGTAAGACAGCTTCCATAGTGACTAATGTAAGACAGCTTCCAAAGTGTGTAAATGTAAGACAGCTTCCAAAGTGTCTAAATGTAAGACAGCTTCCAAAGTGTCTTAATGTAAGACAGCTTCCGAAGTGTCTAATGTAAGACAGCTTCCAAAGTGTCTAAATGTAAGACAGCTTCCAAAGTGTCTAAATGTAAGACTGCTTTCAAAGAGTCTAAATGTAAGACAGCTTCCGAAGTGTCTAATGTAAGACAGCTTCTAAAGTGTCTAAATGTAAGACAGGTTCCAAAGTGTCTAAATGTAAGACAGCTTCCAAAATGTATAAATGTAAGACAGCTTCCAAAGAGTCTAAATGTAACACAGCTTCCAAAGAGTCTAAATGTAAGACAGCTTTCAAAGTGTCTAAATGTAAGACAGCTTCCAAAGTGTTTAAACGTAAGACAGCTTCTAAACTGTCTAAATGTAAGACAGCTTCAAAAGTGTCTAAATGTAAGACAGCTTCAAAGTATCTAAATGTAAGACAGCTTCTAAAGTATCTAAACGTAAGACAGCTTCAAAGTATCTAAATGTAAGACAGCTTCCAAAGTGTCTAAATGTAAGACAGCTTCCAAAGTGTCTACATGTAAGACAGCTTCCAAAGTGTCTACATGTAAGACAGCTTCCAAAGTGTCTAATGTAAGACAGCTTCCAAAGTGTCAAAATGTAAGACAGCTACCATATTGTCTAAATGTAAGACAACTTCCAATGTGTCTAAATGTAAGACAGCTTCCAAAGTGTGTAAATGCAAGACAGCTTCCAAAGTGTGTAAATGTAAGACAGCTTCCAAAGTGTGTAAATGTAAGACAGCTTCCAAAGTGTCTAAATATGAGACAGCTTCCAAAGTGTGTAAATGTAAGACAGCTTCCAAAGTGTCTAAATGTAAGACAGCTTCCAAAGTGTCTAAATATAAGACAGCTTCCAAAGTGTCTAACTGTAAGACAGCTTCCAATGTGTGTAAATGTAAAACAGCTTTCAAAGTGTCTAAATGTAACACAGCTTCCAAAGTGTCTAAATGCAAGACAGCTTCCAAAGTGTCTAAATGTAAGACAGCTTCCAAAGTGTGTAAATGTAAGACAGCTTCCAAAGTGTCTAAATGTAAGACAGCTTCCAAAGTGTCTAAATATAAGACAGCTTCCAAAGTGTCTAACTGTAAGACAGCTTCCAATGTGTGTAAATGTAAAACAGCTTTCAAAGTGTCTAAATGTAACACAGCTTCCAAAGTGTCTAAATGTAAGACAGCTTCCAAAGTGTCTAAATGTAAGGCAGCTTTTAAAGTATCTAAATGTAAGGCAGCTTCCAAAGTGTCTAAATGTAAGACAGCTTCCAAAGTGTGTAAATGTAAAACAGCTTTCAAAGTGTCTAAATGTAAGACAGCTTCCAAAGTGCCTAAATGTAAGACAACTTCCGAAGTGTCTAAATGTAAGACAGCTTCCGAAGTGTCTAAATGTAAGACAGCTTCCAAAGTGTCTAAATGTAAGAAAGCTTCCAAAGTGTCTAAATGTAAAACAAATTCCTAATTGTCTAAATGTAAGACAGCTTCCAAAGTGTGTAAATGTAAGACAGCTTTCAAAATGTCTAAATGTAAGAGAGCTTCCAAAGTGTCTAAATGTAAGACAGCATCTAAATTGTGTAAATGTAAGACAGCTTCCAAACTGTGTAAATGTAAGACAGCTTCCAAAGTGTCTAAATGTTAGACAGCTTCCAAAGCGTCTAATGTAAGACAGCTTCCAAAGTGTGTAATTGTAAGACAGCTTTCAAAATGTCGAAATGTAAGACAGCTTCTAAAGTGTGTAAATGTAAGACAGCTTCCAAACTGTGTAAATATAAGACAGCTTCCAAAGTGTGTAAATGTAAGACAGCTTCCAAAGTGTCTAAATGTAAGACAGCTTCCAAAGTGTTTAAATGTAAGACAGCTTCCGAAGTGTCTACATGTAAGACAGCTTTCAAAATGTTTAAATGTAAGACAGCTGCCAAAGTGTCAAAATGTAAGATAGCTTTCAAAGTGTCTAAATGTAAGACAGCTTCCAAAGTGTCTAAATGTAAGACAGCTTTCAAAGTGTATAAATGTAAGACAGCTTCCAAAGTATCTAAATGTAAGACAGCTTCCAAAGTTTGTAAATGTAAGACAGCTTTCAAAGAGTCTAAATGTAAGACTGCTTCCAAAGTGTCTAAATGTAAGACAGCTTCCAAAGTGTCTAAATGTAAAAAAGCTTCCAAAGTGTGAAAATGTAAGACAGCTTTCAAAGAGTCTAAATGTAAGACAGCTTCCAAAGTGTCTAAATGTAAGACAGCTTTCAAAGTGTATAAATGTAAGACAGCTTCCAAAGTGTCTAAATGTAAGACAGCTTCCAAAGTGTCTAAATGTAAGACAGCTTCCAAAGTGTGTAATGTAAGACAGCTTCCAAAGTGTGTAATGTAAGACAGCTTCCAAAGTGTGTAAATGTAAAACAGCTTTCAAAGAGTCTAAATGTAAGACTGCTTCCAAAGTGTCTAAATGTAAGACAGCTTCCAAAGTGTCTAAATGTAAAAAAGCTTCCAAAGTGTGAAAATGTAAGACAGCTTTCAAAGAGTCTAAATGTAAGACAGCTTCCATAGTGACTAATGTAAGACAGCTTCCAAAGTGTGTAAATGTAAAACAGCTTCCAAAGTGTCTAAATGTAAGACAGCTTCCAAAGTGTCTTAATGTAAGACAGCTTCCGAAGTGTCTAATGTAAGACAGCTTCCAAAGTGTCTAAATGTAAGACAGCTTCCAAAGTGTCTAAATGTAAGACAGCTTTCAAAGAGTCTAAATGTAAGACAGCTTCCGAAGTGTCTAATGTAAGACAGCTTCTAAAGTGTCTAAATGTAAGACAGGTTCTAAAGTGTCTAAATGTAAGACAGCTTCCAAAATGTATAAATGTAAGACAGCTTCCAAAGAGTCTAAATGTAAGACAGCTTCCAAAGAGTCTAAATGTAAGACAGCTTTCAAAGTGTCTAAATGTAAGACAGCTTCCAAAGTGTTTAAACGTAAGACAGCTTCTAAACTGTCTAAATGTAAGACAGCTTCCAAAGTGTCTAAATGTAAGACAGCTTCAAAGTATCTAAATGTAAGACAGCTTCTAAAGTATCTAAATGTAAGACAGCTTCAAAGTATCTAAATGTAAGACAGCTTCCAAAGTGTCTAAATGTAAGACAGCTTCTAAAGTATCTAAATGTAAGACAGCTTCAAAGTATCTAAATGTAAGACAGCTTTAAAGTATCTAAATGTAAGATAGCTTCCAAAGTATCTAAATGTAAGACAGCTTCCATAGTGTCTAAATATAAGACAGCTTCAAAGTATCTAAATGTAAGACAGCTTCTAAAGTATCTAAATGTAAGACAGCTTCCAAAGTATCTAAATGTAAGGCAGCTTTCAAAGTATCTAAAGGTAAGACAGCTTCCAAAGTATCTAAATGTAAGATAGCTTCCAAAGTGTCTAAATGTTAGACAGCTTCCAAAGTGTCTAAATGTAAGACAGCTTCTACAGTGTGTAAATGTAAGACAGCTTCCAAAGTGTGTAAATGTAAGACAGCTTCCAAAGTATCTAACTGTAAGACAGCTTCCAAAGTGTCTAAATGTAAGACAACTTCCAAAATGTCTAAATGTAACTCAACACAATAAATAAAGTACCAATATACCCATAAATATATCCAAATTTATTATATTCTCATTAAAAAGCATACATACATTAACATTGAAACAAATAAAGTGCCTACAAGCGATTGCTCATATCTATCCTAAGACACCATAATATGATATCATAAATAGGCTACCATCAAAAATACATAGTAAATATAATATCTAAGAGTTATATATGGGTGAATCAAATCACAGTTTACTACCATAAATTATCTCATAATATAGGAAAATATCAACATACCATGGATGTAACCACATGTAGTGTCATTAATACAAAGCCTATATCACTGACGTATGTCTATGTCCTCTCAGACTTTCTACGTAGCCATATATAGTAAATGTGCTGTAATGTCATATAGGACTACAGAGAGCACAGGAGTCGCCCTATTCAGTGCATCACAAACTATATCTATACTGATTAATTATTTAGTCCACACAAACAGGGACTGCTCTCACCAGTATACTAATGCATCTAAAAAGTATCCTAAGAATATAACTGCACAATCATATCCACTCTTACCTAGTCACTCTGGTATATGTGATGGCTCCCAATCGCTAGCTGGCGTGCCCATCTACGCTCGTTTCGCATTAGCTTCTTCAGGAGTTGTGCCATGTACGCACCTGTTGTATTGATCCTGTAGAACAGTGTCTAAATGTAAGACAGCTTCCAAAGTGTCTAAATGTAAGACAGTTTCAAAAGTGTCTAAATGTAAGACAGCTTCCAAAGTGTGTAATGTAAGACAGCTTCCAAAGTGTCTAAATGTAAGACAGCTTCTAAAGTGTCTAATGTAAGACAGCTTCCAAAGTGTCTAATGTAAGACAGCTTCCAAAGTGTCAAAATGTAAGACAGCTACCATATTGTCTAAATGTAAGACAACTTCCAATGTGTCTAAATGTAAGACAACTTCCAATGTGTCTAAATGTAAGACAGCTTCCAAAGTGTGTAAATGCAAGACAGCTTCCAAAGTATCTAAATATAAGACAGCTTTTAAAGTATCTAAATGTAAGGCAGCTTTCAAAGTGTCTAAATGTAAGACAGCTTCCAAAGTGTGTAAATGTAAGACAGCTTCCAAAGTGTCTAAATGTAAGACAGCTTCCAAAGTGTCTAAATGTAAGACAGCTTCCAAAGTGTCTAAATGTAAGACAGCTTCCAAAGTGTCTAACTGTAAGACAGCTTCCAATGTGTGTAAATGTAAAACAGCTTTCAAAGTGTCTAAATGTAACACAGCTTCCAAAGTGTCTAAATGTAAGACAGCTTCCAAAGTGTCTAAATGTAAGGCAGCTTTCTAACTGTCTAAATGTAAGATAGCTTCCAAAGTGTCTAACTGTAGGTCAGCTTCAATGTGTCTACATGTAAGACAGCTTCCAAAGTTTCTAAATGTAAGACAGCTTCCGTAGTTTCTAAACGTAAGACAGCTTCCAAAGTGTCTAAATTTAAGACAGCTTCCAAAGTGTCTAAATGTAAGACAGCTTCCAAAGTTTGTACAAACCGGATTCCAAAAAAGTTGGGACACTAAACAAATTGTGAATAAAAACTGAATGCAATGATGTGGAGATGGCAAATGTCAATATTTTATTTGTAATAGAACGTAGATGACAGATCAAACGTTTAATCCGAGTAAATGTATCATTTTAAAGGAAAAATACGTTGATTCCAATTCTTCACGGTGTCAACAAATCCCCAAAAAGTTGGGAAAAGTAGCAATGAGAGGCTGGAAAAAGTAAATTTGAGCATAACGAAGAGCTGGAAGACCAACTAACACTAATTAGGTCAATTGGCAACATGATTGGGTATAAAAAGACCTTCTCAGAGTGGCAGTGTCTCTCAGAAGCCAAGATGGGTAGAGGATCATCAATTCCCACAATGTTGCGCAGAAAGATAGTGGAGCAATATCAGAAAGGTGTTACCCAGCGAAAAATTGCAAAGACTTTGCATCTATCATCATCAACTGTGCATAACATCATCCAAAGATTCAGAAAATCTGGAACAATCTCTGTGCGTAAGGGTCAAGGCCGTAAAACCATACTGGATGCCCGTGATCTTCGGGCCCTTAAACGACACTGCACCACAAACAGGAATGCTACTGTAATGTAAATCACAGAATGGGCTCAGGAATACTTCCAGAAACCATTGTCAGTTAACACAATCCACCGTGCCATCCGCCGTTGCCAGCTGAAACTCTACAGTGCAAAAAATAAGCCATTTCTAAGAAAGATCCACAAGCTCAGGCGTTTTCACTGAGCCAGGGATCATTTAAAATGGAGTGTGGCAAAATGGAAGACTGTTCTGTGGTCAGACGAGTCACGATTCGAAGTTCTTTTTGGAAATCTGGGACGCCATGTCATCCGGACCAAAGAGGACAAGGACAACCCAAGTTGTTATCAATGCTCAGTTCAGAAGCCTGCATCTCTGATAGTATGGGGTTGCATGAGTGCGTTTGGCATGGGCAGCTTGCATGTCTGGAAAGGCACCATCAATGCAGAAAAATATATTCAGGTTCTAGAACAACATATGCTCCCATCCAGACGTCATCTCTTTCAGGGAAGACCCTGCATTTTTCAACAAGATAATGCCAGACCACATTCTGCATCAATCACAACATCATGGCTGCGTTGGAGAAGGATCCGGGTACTGAAATGGCCAGTCTGTAGTCCAGATCTTTCACCTATAGAGAACATTTGGCGCATCATAAAGAGGAAGTTGCAACAAAGAAGGCCCAAGACGATTAAACAGTTAGAGGCCTGTATTAGACAAGAATAGGAAAGCATTCCTATTTCTAAACTTGAGAAACTGGTCTCCTCGGTCCCCAGACGTTTGTTGAGTGTTGTAAGAAGAAGGGGAGATGCCACACAGTGGTGAAAATGGCCTTGTCCCAACTTTTTTGGGATTTGTTGACAACATGAAATTCTGATTCAACATATTTTTCCCTTAAAATGGTACATTTTCTCAGTTTAAACTTTTGTTCCGTGATTTATGTTCTATTCTGAATAAAATATTAGAAGTTGGCACCTCCACATCATTGCATTCAGTTTTTATTCACGATTTGTATAGTGTCCCAACTTTTTGGGAATCTGGTTTGTAAATGTAAGACACCTTTCAAAGTTTTTAAATGTAAGACAGATTCCAAAGTGTCTAAATGTAAGACAGCTTCCAAAGTGTCTAAATGTAAGACAGCTTCCAAAGTGTCTAAATGTAAGACAGCTTCTAAAGTGTCTAAATGTAAGACAGCTTCTAAAGTGTCTAAATGTAAGACAGCTTCCAAAGTGTCTAAATGTAAAACAGCTTCCAAAGTGTCTAAATGTAAGACAGCTTCCAAAGTGTCTAACTGTAAGACAGCTTCCAATGTGTCTAACTGTAAGACAGCTTCCAAAGTGTGTAATGTAAGACAGCTTCCAAAGTGTCTAAATGTAAGACAGCTTCCAAAGTGTCTAACTTTAAGACAGCTTCCAATGTGTCTAAATGTAAGACAGCTTCCAAAGTTTGTAAATGTAAGACAACTTCCAAAGTTTGTAAATGTAAGACAGCTTCCAAAGTGTCTAACTGTAAGACAGCTTCCAATGTGTCTAACTGTAAGACAGCTTCCAAAGTGTGTAATGTAAGACAGCTTCCAATGTGTCTAAATGTAAGACAGCTTCCAAAGTGTCTAACTTTAAGACAGCTTCCAATGTGTCTAAATGTAAGACAGCTTCCAAAGTTTGTAAATGTAAGACAACTTCCAAAGTTTGTAAATGTAATACAGCTTCCAAAGTGTCTATATGTAAGACAGCTTCCAAAGTGTCTAAATGTAAGACAGCTTCCAAAGTGTCTAAATGTAAGACAGCTTCCAAAGTGTCTAAATGTAAGACAGCTTCCAAAGTATCTAAATGTAAGACAGCTTCCAAAGTATCAAAATGTAAGGCAGCTTCCAAAGTGTCTAAATGTAAGACAGCTCCTAATGTGTCTAAATGTAAGACAGCTTCCAAAGTTTCCAAATGTGTCTGAAAGCTTCCAAAGTGTCTAAATGTAAGACAGCTTCCAATGTGTCTAAATGTAAGACAGCTTCCAAAGTGTCTAAATGTAAGACAGCTTCAAAAGTGTCTAAATGTAAGACAGCTCCCAAAGTTTGTAAATGTAAGACAACTTCCAAAGTGTGTAAATGTAATACAGCTTCCAAAGTGTCTAAATGTAAGACAGCTTCCAAAGTGTCTAAATGTAAGACAGCTTCCAAAGTGTCTAAATGTAAGACAGCTTCCAAAGTGTCTAAATGTAAGACAGCTTCCAAAATATCTAAATGTAAGACAGCTTCCAAAGTGTCTAAATGTAAGACAGCTTAAAAAATATCTAAATGCAAGACAGCTTCCAAAGTATCTAAATATAAGACAGCTTCCAAAGTGTGTAAATGTAAGACTGCTTCCAAAGTGTGTAATGTGAGACAGCTTCCAAAGTGTCTAAATGTAAGACAGCTTCCAAAGTGTCTAAATGTAAAACAGCTTCCAAAGTGTCTAAATGTAAGACAGCTTCCAAAGTGTCTAACTGTAAGACAACTTCCAATGTGTCTAAATGTAAGACAGATTCCAAAATGTCTAAATGTAAGACAGCTTCCAAAGTGTCTAAATGTAAAACAGCTTCCAAAGTGTCTAAATGTAAGACAGCTTCCAAAGTGTCTAACTGTAAGACAGCTTCCAATGTGTCTAAATGTAAGACAGCTTTCAAAGTTTGTAAATGTAAGACAACTTCCAAAGTTTGTAAATGTAATACAGCTTCCAAAGTGTCTAAATGTAAGACAGCTTCCAAAGTGTCTAAATGTAAGACAGCTTCCAAAGTATCTAAATGTAAGACAGCTTCCAAAGTGTCTAAATGTAAGACAGCTCCTAATGTGTCTAAATGTAAGACAGCTTCCAAAGTTTCTAAATGTAAGAAAGCTTCCAAAGTGTCTAAATGTAAGACAGCTTCCAAAGTGACTAAATGTAAGACAGCTTCCAATGTGTCTAAATGTAAGACAGCTTCCAAGGTGTCTAAATGTAAGACAGCTTCAAAAGTGTCTAAATGTAAGACAGCTTCCAAAGTTTGTAAATGTAAGACAACTTCCAAAGTGTGTAAATGTAATACAGCTTCCAAAGTGTCTAAATGTAAGACAGCTTCCAAAGTGTCTAAATGTAAGACAGCTTCCAAAGTGTCTAAATGTAAGACAGCTTCCAAAGTGTCTAAATGTAAGACAGCTTCTAAAGTGTCTAAATGTAAGACAGCTTCTAAAGTGTCTAAATGTAAGACAGCTTCCAAAGTGTCTAAATGTAAAACAGCTTCCAAAGTGTCTAAATGTAAGACAGCTTCCAAAGTGTCTAACTGTAAGACAGCTTCCAATGTGTCTAACTGTAAGACAGCTTCCAAAGTGTGTAATGTAAGACAGCTTCCAAAGTGTCTAAATGTAAGACAGCTTCCAAAGTGTCTAACTTTAAGACAGCTTCCAATGTGTCTAAATGTAAGACAGCTTCCAAAGTTTGTAAATGTAAGACAACTTCCAAAGTTTGTAAATGTAAGACAGCTTCCAAAGTGTCTAAATGTAAGACAGCTTCCAAAGTGTCTAACTGTAAGACAGCTTCCAAAGTGTGTAATGTAAGACAGCTTCCAATGTGTCTAAATGTAAGACAGCTTCCAAAGTGTCTAACTTTAAGACAGCTTCCAATGTGTCTAAATGTAAGACAGCTTCCAAAGTTTGTAAATGTAAGACAACTTCCAAAGTTTGTAAATGTAATACAGCTTCCAAAGTGTCTATATGTAAGACAGCTTCCAAAGTGTCTAAATGTAAGACAGCTTCCAAAGTGTCTAAATGTAAGACAGCTTCCAAAGTGTCTAAATGTAAGACAGCTTCCAAAGTATCTAAATGTAAGACAGCTTCCAAAGTATCAAAATGTAAGGCAGCTTCCAAAGTGTCTAAATGTAAGACAGCTCCTAATGTGTCTAAATGTAAGACAGCTTCCAAAGTTTTCAAATGTGTCTGAAAGCTTCCAAAGTGTCTAAATGTAAGACAGCTTCCAATGTGTCTAAATGTAAGACAGCTTCCAAAGTGTCTAAATGTAAGACAGCTTCAAAAGTGTCTAAATGTAAGACAGCTCCCAAAGTTTGTAAATGTAAGACAACTTCCAAAGTGTGTAAATGTAATACAGCTTCCAAAGTGTCTAAATGTAAGACAGCTTCCAAAGTGTCTAAATGTAAGACAGCTTCCAAAGTGTCTAAATGTAAGACAGCTTCCAAAGTGTCTAAATGTAAGACAGCTTCTAAAGTGTCTAAATGTAAGACAGCTTCCAAAGTGCGTAAATGTAAGACAGCTTCCAAAGTGTCTAAATGTAAGACAGCTTCCAAAATATCTAAATGTAAGACAGCTTCCAAAGTGTCTAAATGTAAGACAGCATCTAAAGTGTCTAATGTAAGACAGATTCCAAAGTGTCTTACATCTACACCAATTTCTACACTTAATACGCGTAGAAAATGGTAAATCAGACGGACCTGCTCCTTCCCCGCTTATGCTACTCCACTTTTTTTAGACCTTGCATGATCGTGGAAATAACTGCCATAATAATTGCGCCGCAATCTGCAACAGATATTCACCAGAAAATTGGCGTATATATCTGATATTAAATGCCCTCCCAGAGAGTTTATAAAAATGGTTGTAAAAGCAATGAAAATTTGGCTTATACTCGTCCTCTCCAGAAATGCTGTTCTGGGGGTCCCCACCAGTCAGTATGAATTGTCCTGCAGTGCCATGAGTGTGTGACTACTGCAGACAATCACTTTGTATTCTGCTGAATATACAGGCATTAACCTCCTCAGGACCGCCGTACGCAGGATTGCGTCTTTGCGGCGGTCCTGTTACTCTGGGTGGACGCGCCGGTGCGTCCTCTCGCGAGACGCGAGATTTCAGGCAAAGCCGGCCCGCGCATGCGCATCGCGGGCCCGCAAAATTTAAAAGACAAGTTTGTCATCAACCTGCCAGCCAATGATCGTCGCTGGCAGGTTGATGATTTTCAAAAAAACGAATCAGAAGCCAGTTAACACATTATATTTATAAATATAATGTGTTTAAATGGCTTCTGTGCTCTCTGCTGGGTCCTTTTCGTCGGTTGGTCCCAGCAGAGGAGCACACATCACAGTGAGTACCCACCAACACCACACTTAGCCCCCAGTTCACCCTCCATCACCCCAATTAACCCCTTGATCATCCCTTGATCGCCCCTGTCAATCACCTAGTGAAAGGGAAAAAAGTGATCAGTGTAAACTGTCACTTTTTTTTTCCACTGGTATTGACTGATAGGTTTTAGGATAGTTTAGGCCCCTTGGTTAGGTAGTTAGCGTCAGTTAGCGCCCAGCCCACCGCACCGCAGTCACTTATTCGCTGATTAGCGTATCGCTAATCAGTATTTGTACTTTTATAGTATCTGTAAGTGATCAAAACTGATCACAGTCAGATCTATAATAGTATTAGTGTCACCTTAGCTCGCCCTCCACCCAAAACGCAGTGTTTGCCCGATCAGGCCTGATCAGTCGCCCACACGTGCGTTCACCCACGCCCTCCCCGCCGCAGTGACCACATCACTTTACAAGCGCTGCGGCGATAAAAAAAATCAGTTTTGATATTTTTTATCAATCGCAGCGGCCTCCAGTACTTCGCTAGCCTCCCATTTTTCTTCGGTAGTTTCAGGGAATAACCCTAAATTTAGTAGTTTAAATGTCAAACAGGGGGTATTCTTCTGAAGAGGCCTACAGGATTCTGACCCATTCGGATGAGGAATGGGAACCCTCATCTGATGAATCTAGCGGGTCAGAAAATGAACCTGTAGAAACCAGTGGCAGTCTGACCCAAAGTTCGGACGAGGAGGTTGAGGTCCCTGATAGCACCAGGCATACTCGGCCTCTTGTTGCTAGACCACAGGTTGTGCAGGATCCGTTTCAAGGGCAGCAGAGTGGGGCTGGCGCTGTCGGATTACGTGGTGAGGCATACACCAGCAGTGCAGCCCATCCTGGACCTAGTACCAGCACTGCCTTACAACATGGTGAAGTGGCGAGCACCAGAAGGGCAGTTAAAGCTGGTACGGTGGCACGTGCAATAGTTACCCCATCGCAGACACTGCACAGACAGGCCCGTAGAGCCCCTAGAGTCCCTGAGGTGCTGGCAAACCCTGATTGGCAGTCCCCAACTTCAGCCTTTCACCGCCCAGTCTGGAGTTCGGGTTGAGACAGCTCAGATCGGTTCAGCACTGGGGTTTTTTGAGCTGTTCTTCACTGCGGAGCTCCTGGACTTAGTCGTGGCAGAAACAAATCGGTATGCCACTCAATTTATAGCCGCCAACCCGGGAAGCTCTTATGCCCAGTCTTTCCGGTGGAAACCCGTCCAAGTTTCCGAATTTAAAATTTTTCTGGGCCTTCTCCTCAACATGGGTCTAACCAAAAAGCATGAATTGCGATCATATTAGTCCACGAACCCAATTCATCACATGCCCATGTTCTCTGCTGCTATGTCCAGGACACGATTTGAGACAATCCTGCGTTTCCTGCACTTTAGCAACAACACCACCTCACGTCCCAGAGGCCACCCAGCTTTTGACCGGCTCCACAAAATTTGCCCCCTCATAGACCACTTCAACAACAAATTTGCAGATTTGTATACCCCTGAGCAAAACATCTGCGTAGACGAGTCCCTTATACATTTTACTGGGCGCCTTGGCTTCAAACAATACATCCCAAGCAAGCGCGCCCGGTATGGGGTCAAATTGTATAAGCTCTGTGAAAGGGCCACAGGCTATACCCACAAATTTCGGATCTATGAGGGAAAAGATCAGACCCTGGAGCCGGTCGGTTGCCCTGACTACCTGGGGAGCAATGGGAAGACAGTCTGGGACTTGGTGTCACCCTTATTTGGCAAGGGGTACCATCTTTATGTGGACAATTTCTACACAAGTGTGCCCCTCTTCAGGCATTTGTACCTAAAACATATTGGCTGCTGTGGCACCGCGCGTCCTAGTCGCCGGGGCTTCCCCCAACGGCTCGTTACCACCATTTCACCGATTCAATTGGCTGCATATAGCAGTTTTGTTCTCTACAGTAAGGCTAGGAGAACAGGATCCTTCCTCAAATTTCAGGAAGAGATCATCGCAAACCTCCTGTATTCAGGAGGTTCCGTGGCCCCATCCACCAGTGTAGTGAGCCGTCTACACGAGCGACATTTCCCCAGTGTAGATGCTGGTACCTCAAACCGACCGCCACCCCAGCAGGAGTGGGATAAGGCGTGACACCCGCTATTTCTGTCCTGACTGCCCTGACCACCCTGCCCTATGCTTTGGTGAGTGTTTCCGGAAGTACCACACACAGGTACACTTAGCATAGGGATTGCATCTCACAGGACAGGCACACAGGGCTATTAGGGCCCTTTCACTCACAGCTGCTGCAAACCTCTCCTTTCACCTGGGATAAAGTGCATAATGTACTTCGCCACATCTTTGGGCGATTTGCGCTTTGCACATTGTCCCATGGGGAAGGAGAGGTTTGTCCTATAAAGGTAAAAAATAAAAAAATAAAAAAAATCACCGGTAAGCAAAAAAGTTAACGTTCAGTTCAAAAAGTTAAATAAAGTTTACATGTTCCGTTCAAATTTTATTATAAGGTTAATAAATTTATTGCGTTGCGGCCTGGTTTTTTCTTTTTTGTTTTGTTTTTTTACCTTCCAGGTGGACCAACCGATCGACTAGCTGCAGCACTGATGTACATTCAGACAGAAGCATTGCGCTGCTGTCAGATTACACGCAAGTCGGTGTATGCGGCGCTGCAAGACGAGATTTCTCCTCTGCAGTAAAAGATACGTTTGCCGAGGCATATGAGCTGAGGAGGCGGCGGTGTTCATATACTTTGGCAAACACTTTGTATATAAAAAAATAATAAAAAATCCCGGCAATGATTTATTCATTCACATCGATTGATGTGAATGGAGAAATCTGGTTTGCCAGGGCATACGAGCTAAGTGGGTATGGATGTTGGGCGGAGCTCCTATGTCCTGGCAGACGCCTTTCCCCTCCTTTTTTTTTTTGCAGAGATTTTTTAATCCACATTGATCGATGCGAATGAAGAAATCTGTGCCGTTCATGTGCCGCCCAGAGGCTGAACGAGAAAAAAAAATCTCATTACCCGTATGCTCAATATAAGGAGAATAGCAGAAACTCCTAATGCTGGCCATACATGTAATGATTGCGGAGACCCTCAAAAGCCAGGGCAGTACAAACACCCCACAAATGACCCCATTTTGGAAAGAAGACACCCCAAGGTATTCGCTGAGGGGCATATTGAGTCCATGAAAGATTGAAATTTTTGTTTCAAGTTAGCGGAAAGGGAGACTGTGAGAAAAAAAAAATCAATTTCCGCTAACTTGTGCCAAAAAAAAATAAATTCTATAAACTCGCCATGCCCCTCATTGAATACCTTGGGGTGTCTTCTTTCCAAAATGGGGTCACATGTGGGGTATTTATACTGCCCTGTCATTTTAGGGGCCCTAAAGCGTGAGAAGAAGTCTGGAATCCAAATGTCTAAAAATGCCCTCCTAAAAGGAATTTGGGCCCCTTTGCGCATCTAGGCTGCAAAAAAGTGTCACACATGTGGTATTGCCGTACTCAGGAGAAGTTGGGGAATGTGTTTTGGGGTGTCATTTTACATATACCCATGCTGGGTGAGAGAAATATCTCGGTCAAATGCCAACTTTGTATAAAAAAATGGGAAAAGTTGTGTTTTGCCGAGATATTTATCTCACCCAGCATGGGTATATGTAAAATGACACCCCAAAACCCATTGCCCAACTTCTCCTGAGTACGACGATACCAGATGTGTGACACTTTTTGCAGCCTAGGTGGGCAAAGGGGCCCACATTCCAAAGAGCACCTTTAGGATTTCACAGGTCATTTTTTACACATTTTGATTTTCAAAATACTTCCCACACATTAGGGCCCCTAAATTGCCAGGGCAGTATAACTACCCCACAAGTGACCCCATTTTGGAAAGAAGACACCCCAAGGTATTCCGTGAGGGCATGGCGAATTCCTAGAATTTTTTATTTTTTGTCACAAGTTAGCGGAAAATTATGATTTTTTTTTTCTTACAAAGTCTCATATTCCACTAACATGTGACAAAAAATAAAAACTTCCATGAACTCACTATGCCCATCACGAAATACCTTGGGGTGTCTTCTTTCCAAAATGGGGTCACTCGTGGGTTAGTTATACTGCCCTGGCATTTTAGGGGCCCTAATGTGTGGGAAGTATTTTGAAATCAAAATGTGTAAAAAATGACCTGTGAAATCCTAAAGGTGCTCTTTGGAATTTGGGCCCCTTTGCCCACCTAGGCTGCAAAAAAGTGTCACACATCTGGTATCGCCGTACTCAGGAGAAGTTGGGGAATGTGTTTTGGGGTGTCATTTTACATATACCCATGCTATGTGAGATAAATATCTTGGTCAAATGCCAACTTTGTATAAAAAAATGGGAAAAGTTGTCTTTTGCCGAGATATTTCTATCACCCAGCATGGGTATATGTAAAATGACACCCCAAAACACATTGCCCAACTTCTCCTGAGTACGGCGATACCAGATGTGTGACACTTTTTTGCAGCCTAGGTGGGCAAAGGGGCCCATATTCCAAAGAGCACCTTTAGGATTTCACAGGTCATTTTTTACACATTTTGATTTCAAAACACTTCCCACACATTAGGGCCCCTAAATTGCCAGGGCAGTATAACTACCCCACAAGTGACCCCATTTTGGAAAGAAGACACCCCAAGGTATTTCTTGATGGGCATAGTGAGTTAATGGAACTTTTTATTTTTTGTCAAAAGTTAGTGGAATATGAGACTTTGTAAGAAAAAAAAAAAATCATAATTTTCCGCTAACTTGTGACAAAAAATAAAAAGGTTTATGAACTCACTATGCCCATCAGCGAATACCTTAGGGTGTCTACTTCCGAAATGGGGACATTTGTGGGTGTTTCTACTGTCTGGCCATTGTAGAACCTCAGGAAACATGACAGGTGCTCAGAAAGTCAGAGCTGCTTCAAAATGCAGAAATTCACATTTTTGTACCATAGTTTGTAAACGCTATAACTTTTACCCAAATCATTTTTTTTTACCCAAACATTTTTTTTATCAAAGACATGTAGAACAATAAATTTAGAGAAAAATGTATATATGGATGTCGTTTTTTTAAAAAAAAATTTACAACTGAAAGTGAAAAATGTCATTTTTTTGCAAAAATTTCGTTAAATTTTGATTAATAACAAAAAAAGTAAAAAAGTCAGAAGCAATGAAATACCACCAAATGAAAGCTCTATTAGTGAGAAGAAAAGGGGGTAAAATTCATTTGGGTGGTAAGTTGTATGACCGAGCAATAAACTGTGAAAGTAGTGTAGTGCAGAAGTGTAAAAAGTGGCCTGGTCATTAAGGGTGTTTAACCACCTCCGGACCGCCTAACGCAGGATCGCGTTCCGGAGGTGGCAGCCCTGCGCACAGTCACGCATATATGCGTCATCTCGCGAGACGCGAGATTTCCTGTGAACGCGCGCACACAGGCGCGCGCGCTCACAGGAACGGAAGGTAAGAGAGTTGATCTCCAGCCTGCCAGCGGCGATCGTTCGCTGGCAGGCTGGAGATGTGTTTTTTTTAACCCCTAACAGGTATATTAGACGCTGTTTTGATAACAGCGTCTAATATACCTGCTACCTGGTCCTCTGGTGGTCCCCTTTGTTTGGATCGACCACCAGAGGACACAGGTAGCTCAGTAAAGTCCCACCAAGCACCACTACACTACACTACACCCCCCCCCCCCCCGTCACTTATTAACCCCTTATTAGCCCCTGATCACCCCTGATCACCCCATATAGACTCCCTAATCACCCCCCTGTCATTGATTACCCCCCCTGTCATTGATCAACCCCCTGTAAAGCTCCATAAGACGTCCGCATGATTTTTACGGATCCACCGATAGATGGATCGGATCCGCAAAACGCATCCGGACGTCTGAATGAAGCCTTACAGGGGCGTGATCAATGACTGTGGTTATCACCCCATATAGACTCCCTGATCACCCCCCTGTCATTGATTACCCCCCTGTAAAGCTCCATTCAGATGTCCGCATGATTTTTACGGATGCACTAATAAATGGATCGGATCCGCAAAACGCATCCGGACGTCTGAATGAAACCTTACAGGGGCATGATCAATGACTGTGGTTATCACCCCATATAGACTCCCTGATCACCCCCCTGTCATTGATTACACCCCTGTCATTGATTACCCCCCTGTAAAGCTCCATTCAGACGTCCGCATGATTTTTACGGATCCACTGATAGATGGATTGGATCCGCAAAACGCATCCGGACGTCTGAATGAAGCCTTACAGGGGCATGATCAATGACTGTGGTTATCACCCTATATAGACTCCCTGATCACCCCCTGTCATTGATCACCACCCCTGTCATTGATCACCCCCCTGTCATTGATTACCCCCCTGTAAAGCTCCATTCAGATGTCCGCATGATTTTTACGGATGCACTGATAGATGGATCGGATCCGCAAAACGCATCCGGACGTCTGAATGAAGCCTTACAGGGGCATGATCAATGACTGTGGTTATCACCCCATATAGACTCCCTGATCACCCCCCTGTCATTGATTACACCCCTGTCATTGATCAACCCCCTGTAAAGCTCCATTCAGATGTCCGCATGATTTTTACGGATCCACTGATAGATGGATCGGATCCGCAAAACGCATCCGGACGTCTGAATGAAACCTTACAGGGGCATGATCAATGACTGTGGTTATCACCCCATATAGACTCCCTGATCACCCCCCTGTCATTGATTACACCCCTGTCATTGATTACCCCCCTGTAAAGCTCCATTCAGACGTCCGCATGATTTTTACGGATCCACTGATAGATGGATCGGATCCGCAAATAGATGGATCGGATCCGCAAAACGCATCCGGACGTCTGAATGAAGCCTTACAGGGGCATGATCAATGACTGTGGTTATCACCCCATATAGACTCCCTGATCACCCCCCTGTCATTGATTACCCCCCTGTAAAGCTCCATTCAGATGTCCGCATGATTTTTACGGATGCACTGATAGATGGATCGGATCCGCAAAACGCATACGGACGTCTGAATAAAGCCTTACAGGGGCGTGATCAATGACTGTGGTTATCACCCCATATAGACTCCCTGATCACCCCCCTGTCATTGATTACCCCCCTGTAAAGCTCCATTCAGATGTCCGCATGATTTTTACGGATCCACTGATAGATGGATCGGATCTGCAAAACACATACAGGCGTCTCCCTGGAGCCTTCCAGGGGGGGTGATTAATGACTGTGGTGATCACCCCATATAGACTCCCTGATCACCCCCCCTAACATTGATCATCCCCCCTGTCATTGATCACCCCCCTGTCATTGATCACCCCCCCTGTCATTGATCACCCCCCCTGTCATTGATCACCCCCCTGTCATTGATCACCCCCCTGTCATTGATCACCCCCCCTGTCATTGATCACCCCCCTATAAGGCTCCATTCAGACATTTTTTTGGCCCAAGTTAGCGGAATTATTTTTTTTTTTTCTTACAAAGTCTCATATTCCACTAACTTGTGTCAAAAAATAAAATCTCACATGAACTCACCATACCCCTCACGGAATCCAAATGCGTACATTTTTTAGACATTTATATTCCAGACTTCTTCTCACGCTTTAGGGCCCCTAGAATGCCAGGGCAGTATAAATACCCCACATGTGACCCCATTTCGGAAAGAAGACACCCCCAGGTATTCCGTGAGAGGCATATTGAGTCCATGAAAGATTGAAATTTTTGTCCCAAGTTAGCGGAACGGGAGACTTTGTGAGAAAAAAATTAAAAAATATCAATTTCCGCTAACTTGTGCCAAAAAAAAAAATTTCTATGAACTCGCCATGCCCCTCATTGAATACCTTGGGGTGTCTTCTTTCCAAAATGGGGGTCACATGTGGGGTATTTATACTGCCCTGGCATTCTAGGGGCCCCAAAGAAGTCTGGTATCCAAATGTCTAAAAATGCCCTCCTAAAAGGACTTTGGGCACCTTTGCGCATCTAGGCTGCAAAAAAGTGTCACACATCTAGTATCGCCGTACTCAGGAGAAGTTGGGGAATGTGTTTTGGGGTGTCATTTTACATATACCCATGCTGGGTGAGAGAAATATCTTGGTCAAATGCCAACTTTGTATAAAAAAATGGGAAAAGTTGTCTTTTGCCAAGATATTTCTCTCACCCAGCATGGGTATATGTGAAATGACACCCCAAAACACATTCCCCAACTTCTCCTGAATACGGCGATACCACATGTGTGACACTTTTTTGCAGCCTAGGTGGGCAAAGGGGCCCATATTCCAAAGAGCACCTTTAGGATTTCACAGGTCATTTACCTACTTACCACACATTAGGGCCCCTGGAAAATGCCAGGGCAGTATAACTACCCCACAAGTGACCCCATTTTGGAAAGAAGACACCCCAAGGTATTCCGTGAGGGGCATGGCGAGTTCCTAGAAATTTTTATTTTTTGTCACAAGTTAGTGGAAAATGCTGATTTTTTTTTTTTTTTTTTTTTTCATACAAAGTCTCATATTCCACTAACTTGTGACAAAAAATAAAAACTTCCATGAACTCACTATTCCCATCAGCGAATACCTTGGGGTCTCTTCTTTCCAAAATGGGGTCACTTGTGGGGTAGTTATACTGCCCTGGCATTCTAGGGGCCCAAATGTGTGGTAAGGAGTTTGAAATCAAATTCTGTAAAAAATGACCAGTGAAATCCGAAAGGTGCTCTTTGGAATATGGGCCCATTTGCCCACCTAGGCTGCAAAAAAGTGTCACACATCTGGTATCTCCGTACTCAGGAGAAGTTGGGGAATGTGTTTTGGGGTGTCATTTTACATATACCCATGCTGGGTGAGAGAAATATCTTGGCAAAAGACAACTTTTCCCATTTTTTATACAAAGTTGGCATTTGACCAAGATATTTATCTCACCCAGCATGGGTATATGTAAAAAGACACCCCAAAACACATTCCTCAACTTTTCCTGAATACAGAGATACCAGATGTGTGACACTTTTTTGCAGCCTAGGTGGGCAAAGGGGCCCATATTCCAAAGAGCACCTTTCGGATTTCACAGGTCATTTTTTACAGAATTTGATTTCAAACTCCTTACCACACATTTGGGCCCCTATAATGCCAGGGCAGTATAACTACCCCACAAGTGACCCCCATTTTGGAAAGAAGAGACCCCAAGGTATTCGCTGATGGGCATAGTTAGTTCATGGAAGTTTTTATTTTTTGTCACAAGTTAGTGGAATATGAGACTTTGTATGAAAAAAAAAAAAAAAAAAAAAATCATCATTTCCCACTAAGTTGTGACAAAAAATAAAAAATTCTAGGAACTTTCCATGCCCCTCACGGAATACCTTGGGGTGTCTTCTTTCCAAAATGGGGTCACTTGTGGGGTAGTTATACTGCCCTGGCATTCTAGGGGCCCAAATGTGTGGTAAGGAGTTTGAAATCAAATTCTGTAAAAAATGACCTGTGAAATCCGAAAGGTGCTCTTTGTATTATGGGCCCCTTTGCCCACCTAGGCTGCAAAAAAGTGTCACACATCTGGTATCTCCGTACTCAGGAGAAGTTGGGGAATGTGTTTTGGGGTGTCATTTTACATATACCCATGCTGGGTGAGAGAAATATCTTGGCAAAAGACAACTTTTTCCCATTTTTTTATACAAAGTTGGCATTTGACCAAGATATTTATCTCACCCAGCATCGGTATATGTAAAATGACACCCCAAAACACATTCCTCAACTTCTCCTGAATACAGAGATACCAGATGTGTGACACTTTTTTGCAGCCTAGGTGGGCAAAGGGGCCCATATTCCAAAGAGCAGCTTTCGGATTTCACTCGTCATTTTTTACAGAATTTGATTTCAAACTCCTTACCACACATTTGGGCCCCTAGAATGCCAGGGCAGTATAACTACCCCACAAGTGACCCCATTTTGGAAAGAAGAGTTCATAGTGAGTTCATAGAAGTTTTTATTTTTTGTCACAAGTTAGTGGAATATGAGACTTTGTAAGAAAAATAAAAAATAAAAAATCATCATTTTCCGCTAACTTGTGACAAAAAATAAAAAGTTCTATGAACTCACTATGCCCATCAGCGAATACCTTAGGGTGTGTACTTTCCGAAATGGGGTCATTTGTGGGGTGTTTGTACTGTCTGGCCATTGTAGAACCTCAGGAAACATGACAGGTGCTCAGAAAGTCAGAGCTGCTTCAAAAAGCGGAAATTCAAATTTTTGTACCATAGTTTGTAAACGCTATAACTTTTACCCAAAGCATTTTTTTTTTACCCAAACATTTTTTTTTTATCAAAGACATGTAGAACAATAAATTTAGAGCAAAATTTATATATGGATGTGGTTTTTTTGCAAAATTTTACAACTGAAAGTGAAAAATGTCATTTTTTTGCAAAAAAAATCGTTAAATTTCAATTAATAACAAAAAAAGTAAAAATGTCAGCAGCAATGAAATACCACCAAATGAAAGCTCTATTAGTGAGAAGAAAAGGAGGTAAAATTCATTTGGGTGGTAAGTTGCATGACCGAGCAATAAACAGTGAAAGTAGTGTAGGTCAGAAGTGTAAAAAGTGGCCTGGTCTTTCAGGCTGAGGTGGTTAAGCTAGGGGAACTGAGGTGGTTAACGCTGAGGCCAGTGATCGGCTGCAGCGGTATTATCTGTATGTATGGCACATCATCACTGACAATACTGGTGAGGACCACCAGAGCTGTGCCATGGAGGATTCAACAGATAAGTGTCAGTTAGTTTTTATGTTTTAGCCTTTTCTCTACTTTTAGTACATTTTTTAAAGGCTGGCCAAACCCTTTACATTGCAATGTCCACAGTGAACTTTTCTCTCCAATTTCCTGGCTATAAATCCCTGTCCTTGTGAAGTCTTCTTCTGCTGATGTGAAGAAGGAGTCTGTAGAACCTGAGGACACCTCATCAGTCACATCCTGCACATGTTATTAGGAGTCTTCACTTCCATCCAGCAGTAATTCTTAGACCCCCTGCAGTTTATAATCTCTTCTCTACATTATAACCAGAAGATGCTGCTGATCAGTGGAGATCTGCAGCCAGGAACACACATAGAATACAGTCTATATATTAGGGGGGGGGGGGGGACTTTGTTCTTATTTTAAGCCATTTGTAGACAATATGGAGCACGGTTCATATTTTACAATAGACTTGATGATGTCCTTATAGTCCAGGAGAAGACATTTATGGAAGCCTAGAAGCCTATGGTGAGATGTGCAGGTGTCCTACTGGAGGAGCAGCAGACATTTTACAGGGTTTATCCTGCACTGCTCGGCCGAGAGTTGGGTTTTACTTCTCTTCACTGTCTTCATACATCTATGTGTAATTATTATATCTATATTATATCTATAAAAGAGTTTATTGTATTATATACAATGTTACTGAAGATGACAGCATCATATACACAACCCATGTTTATTAGTAATACTATTACTACTACCAGCAATAATACACAAATGTACACTGATTCTGTACTTACAGCAGATGTTTCCATGGAAATACTTTTCATCTTCCCATTATTAATACATCGATAAATAAAGAAATACAGACCCTTCACAATGCAGAGATCTTGTGTGAGGAGATCAGGCACATGGTCATATATATACACACACATACAGTAAAGGGAATGGAGCGTGGAAAGTTTTCTCCATGACCTCATGTGTCTCCTGGGCTCAAGGAAACTTCTCATAATTAGTTGTCAAGAGATTAAACAAAGTTTCTTCAGGTAAAAAGTTGAACTTTGTCAAATACTTGAGTAAAAAAGTTAAAGAAAGTAAAAGCTGCTGTAACTGTCTAATAGGTTGAATCTGGTAGATGGACATAGACAGCAGGCCATACACATAATGACTAGTGATGAGCGGAACAATGCTTGTTCGGGTTCAACGGGTTCTGAACTTGATCCTGAACACAGAACCCCATTAAAGTCAACGGGGACCTGAACTTTGAGGCTGAAATATGGCTGTAAAAAAGTCATAGAAAGCTCGACATGGCTGCAAAAGGATCTCTGAATTTTCCCAAAAGATTTAATTTGATCTGAATTTATTTGGACGAATCACATTCAAAATCTAATATTCCGGCTGTAGAGAGCCTGTTTAGTGGTGTAGAACACTGCGCCTTGCAGAAACACACATAGGGAGTCCGCTGTGGTGGTGATATAATACTGTGAGTCAGTATGACATGCAGATGACAGGCGTTGCTCTTAGAATCGCTTTATATTTCACTTATTTAGTCAGTCACGGGGCCAAAACTGACCAAATAACTCAAGTGTGAACTCAGCCTCACAGGTAGATGTTAGCATCATTTATAAAGAACTGTGCAGTGGCCCAAGATCCTGCTATAGAGTGAAAGAGCGCACTCCTTTTACACCATC
>NW_024400599.1:0-25974 GCF_905171765.1 Bufo bufo | reverse complement strand
AGATGTCTCTTCTCAAGACTAAATAAATTCAATTCTTTTAATCTTTCTTCATAACTAAGACACTCCATTCCCCTTATCAGTTTAGTCGCTCTCCTCTGTACTTTTCCAGCTGCAGTGCGTCCTTTCTATGGACTGGTGCCCAGAACTGAACTGCATATTCCAGATGAGGTCGCACCAACGCTTTGTAAAGTGGTAGTATTACATCCCTGCCCCGAGAGTCCATGCCTCGATTAATGCATGACAATATCCTGGTGGCCTTAGAAGCAGATGATTGATATTGTATTGCTATTGGGGAAGAAAATTTCACTGTGAAATACTGTTGGAATTATGCATTGATACTGTCTGGATGTACTACTATTCCTATCCTGAACTTTAGTAAAGAAGGACTTATCTATTTTCTACATCTGGCCTGGTTGCTGACTCCTCCATCATCTGCTGGCCCCTACACCTCTTGCCTTGGACCCTACCAAAATATTTAACATGAAGGGCACACCAAGTACCACAAGGCAGGAGCCCCAACACCAGGGTGTGACCATAGAAAAGAAAGGGTGCGCCTTCCTATCACTGCACAGCCCTAGGAGGCTATTGGTGTAAGGATTGCTGCTGTGATCAGTGTGTACAGCCATCCTTGCCAGAATAACTACCACTCTCATCCTTCTCTTGCTCCTTCTAGGCTTCCACTGCCCATGTTTGTGCCTACTTGTGGTTTAGATAACAATCCAACCCCATTTCTGTTAATAATCAATGTAGAAATCCAGGTAATTCCAAAGGGTTCACTAATAGCCCTATTAGACTGTACAAAGTTTTGGCCAATTATCGGGAGCAAGCATAAATTTGACCCATATAATTGAGCAGCTGATCAGCCGATCAACAAGTAAATACTCATTAGTCGGCAGATGGGTCTCCTTCAGATGGGCCCGATTATCAACAGCACATCTATATGTGTGATCAAGATGTGCTGCTGATAATCAACAGAACTGAATATGGGAGGAATGACTGCAGTAGCTATAGTTCCTCACACATTCAGTTTGCATCAGAGCGCCAATGGAAGCGTTATCATCCATCGAAGCTCACACTGCCTGAACATTGGGCCTTGCAATACAGCCCTTATTACTTTGTCCTTGCATCAGTAAAATTATGTTTCCTAGTATTCATGACAAAAAATAATTTTAGCATGCTCCACAGCATTGGAGAATACAGCTACTGAGTAGGGATGAGCGAACCCGAACTGTATAGTTCGGGTTCGTACCGAATTTTGGGGTGTCCGTGACACGGACCCGAACCCGAACATTTTCGTAAAAGTCCGGGTTCGGGTTCGGTGTTCGGCGCTTTCTTGGCGCTTTTTGAAAGGCTGCAAAGCAGCCAATCAACAAGCGTCATACTACTTGCCCCAAGAGGCCATCACAGCCTTGCCTACTATTGGAATGGCTGTGATTGGCCAGTGCACCATGTGACCCAGCCTCTATTTAAGCTGGAGTCACGTAGCGCCGCACGTCACTCTGCTATGATCAGTATAGGGAGAGGTTGCAGCTGCGACGTGGGGGCGAGATTAGGCAGATTAACTCCTCCAAAAGACTTCATTCTGTGATCGATCTGCAGCTGTGGATAATTGAAGTGCTATTATTGACTTGCTCACTTTTTTGAGGCTGCCCAGAGCGTTTTTAGATCACTTTTTTTCTGGGGTGATCGGCGGCCATTTTGTGACTTGTGGTGCGCCAGCACGATCTATCACCAAGTGTATTTAACCATCGATAGTGTGGTTATTTTGTGCTATATCCTACATCAGCTGCAGGCTGAGCCTGTGTCACCGAAGTGCATTTAACCATCAACAGTCTGGTTATTTTTTGGCCACATACTACATCAGCTGCAGGCTGAGCCTGTTTCACCCAAGTGCATTTAACCATCAACAGTCTGATTATTTTTTGGCCATATACTACATCAGCTGCAGGCTGAGCCTGTGTCACCGAAGTGCATTTAACCATCAACAGTCTGGTTATTTTTTGGCCATATATTACATCAGGGGCAAGTTGAGCCTGTCACCCAGCGCCTAAAAAATAGACCTGACATTTCTATTCAACCAAATCTGCACAGTTTTAGCTGGTCAAGTTATTTGTAGTGACCGTCAAAGCAGACTTTTTGTTCTGGGTTGAAAAAGCATTCCCAAATTTGCCATTCTGAAAATAACTAGTTTGTGGTATTTCAGGCCTATTTGAAATCTATCCCAAAAAGAAAATCTTCCATTAAAGTTATTGATAGTATCATTCGGAAAAACCTAAGACACACGCTAGCGTGCTGATAGAAGTGTCATTCTGTGATTAAACCTATAACTGTCACACAGCGCAAAAAAAAACAGGTCTCACATCTCTATTCAACCAAATCTGCACAGTTTTAGCTGGTCAAGTTATTTGTAGTGACCGTCAAAGCAGACTTTTTGTTCTGGGTTGAAAAAGCATTCCCAAATTTGCCATTCTGAAAATAACTAGTTTGTGGTATTTCAGGCCTACTTGAAATCTATCCCAAAAAGAAAATCTTCCATTAAAGTTATTGATAGTATCATTCAGAAAAACCTAAGACACACGCTAGCGTGCTGATAGAAGTGTCATTCTGTGATTAAACCTATAACTGTCACACAGCGCAAAAAAAAACAGGTCTCACATCTCTATTCAACCAAATCTGCACAGTTTTAGCTGGTCAAGTTATTTGTAGTGACCGTCAAAGCAGACTTTTTGTTCTGGGTTGAAAAAGCATTCCCAAATTTGCCATTATGAAAATAACTAGTTTGTGGTATTTCAGGCCAACTTGAAATCTATCCCAAAAGAAAATCTTCCATTGAAGTTATTGATAGTATCATTCAGAAAAACCTAAGACACACGCTAGCGTGCTGATAGAAGTGTCATTCTGTGATTAAACCTATAACTGTCACACAGCGCAAAAAAAAACAGGTCTCACATCTCTATTCAACCAAATCTGCACAGTTTTAGCTGGTCAAGTTATTTGTAGTGACCGTCAAAGCAGACTTTTTGTTCTGGGTTGAAAAAGCATTCCCAAATTTGCCATTCTGAAAATAACTAGTTTGTGGTATTTCAGGCCTACTTGAAATCCATCCCAAAAAGAAAATCTTACATTGAAGTTATTGATAGTATCATTCAGAAAAACCTAAGACACACGCTAGCGTGCTGATAGAAGTGTCATTCTGTGATTAAACCTATAACTGTCACACAGCGCAAAAAAAAACAGGTCTCACATCTCTATTCAACCAAATCTGCACAGTTTTAGCTGGTCAAGTTATTTGTAGTGACCGTCAAAGCAGACTTTTTGTTCTGGGTTGAAAAAGCATTCCCAAATTTGCCATTCTGAAAATAACTAGTTTGTGGTATTTCAGGCCTACTTGAAATCTATCCCAAAAAGAAAATCTTCCATTAAAGTTATTGATAGTATCATTCAGAAAAACCTAAGACACACGCTAGCGTGCTGATAGAAGTGTCATTCTGTGATTAAACCTATAACTGTCACACAGCGCAAAAAAAACCAGGTCTCACATCTCTATTCAACCAAATCTGCACAGTTTTAGCTGGTCAAGTTATTTGTAGTGACCGTCAAAGCAGACTTTTTGTTCTGGGTTGAAAAAGCATTCCCAAATTTGCCATTCTGAAAATAACTAGTTTGTGGTATTTCAGGCCTACTTGAAATCTATCCCAAAAAGAAAATCTTCCATTAAAGTTATTGATAGTATCATTCAGAAAAACCTAAGACACACGCTAGCGTGCTGATAGAAGTGTCATTCTGTGATTAAACCTATAACTGTCACACAGCGCAAAAAAAAACAGGTCTCACATCTCTATTCAACCAAATCTGCACAGTTTTAGCTGGTCAAGTTATTTGTAGTGACCGTCAAAGCAGACTTTTTGTTCTGGGTTGAAAAAGCATTCCCAAATTTGCCATTCTGAAAATAACTAGTTTGTGGTATTTCAGGCCTACTTGAAATCTATCCCAAAAAGAAAATCTTCCATTGAAGTTATTGATAGTATCATTCAGAAAAACCTAAGACACACGCTAGCGTGCTGATAGAAGTGTCATTCTGTGATTAAACCTATAACTGTCACACAGCGCAAAAAAAAACAGGTCTCACATCTCTATTCAACCAAATCTGCACAGTTTTAGCTGGTCAAGTTATTTGTAGTGACCGTCAAAGCAGACTTTTTGTTCTGGGTTGAAAAAGCATTCCCAAATTTGCCATTCTGAAAATAACTAGTTTGTGGTATTTCAGGCCTACTTGAAATCTATCCCAAAAAGAAAATCTTCCATTAAAGTTATTGATAGTATCATTCAGAAAAACCTAAGACACACGCTAGCGTGCTGATAGAAGTGTCATTCTGTGATTAAACCTATAACTGTCACACAGCGCAAAAAAAAACAGGTCTCACATCTCTATTCAACCAAATCTGCACAGTTTTAGCTGGTCAAGTTATTTGTAGTGACCGTCAAAGCAGACTTTTTGTTCTGGGTTGAAAAAGCATTCCCAAATTTGCCATTCTGAAAATAACTAGTTTGTGGTATTTCAGGCCTACTTGAAATCTATCCCAAAAAGAAAATCTTCCATTGAAGTTATTGATAGTATCATTCAGAAAAACCTAAGACACACGCTAGCGTGCTGATAGAAGTGTCATTCTGTGATTAAACCTATAACTGTAACACAGCGCAAAAAAAAACAGGTCTCACATCTCTATTCAACCAAATCTGCACAGTTTTAGCTGGTCAAGTTATTTGTAGTGACCGTCAAAGCAGACTTTTTGTTCTGGGTTGAAAAAGCATTCCCAAATTTTCCATTCTGAAAATAACTAGTTTGTGGTATTTCAGGCCTACTTGAAATCTATCCCAAAAAGAAAATCTTCCATTAAAGTTATTGATAGTATCATTCAGAAAAACCTAAGACACACGCTAGCGTGCTGATAGAAGTGTCATTCTGTGATTAAACCTATAACTGTCACACAGCGCAAAAAAAAAACAGGTCTCACATCTCTATTCAACCAAATCTGCACAGTTTTAGCTGGTCAAGTTATTTGTAGTGACCGTCAAAGCAGACTTTTTGTTCTGGGTTGAAAAAGCATTCCCAAATTTGCCATTCTGAAAATAACTAGTTTGTGGTATTTCAGGCCTACTTGAAATCTATCCCAAAAAGAAAATCTTCCATTGAAGTTATTGATAGTATCATTCAGAAAAACCTAAGACACACGCTAGCGTGCTGATAGAAGTGTCATTCTGTGATTAAACCTATAACTGTCACACAGCGCAAAAAAAAACAGGTCTCACATCTCTATTCAACCAAATCTGCACAGTTTTAGCTGGTCAAGTTATTTGTAGTGACCGTCAAAGCAGACTTTTTGTTCTGGGTTGAAAAAGCATTCCCAAATTTGCCATTCTCAAAATTGTGGTGAACGGGAACAATGAGGAAAACATCTAATAAGGGACGCGGACGTGGACATGGTCGTGGTGGTGTTAGTGGACCCTCTGGTGCTGGGAGAGGACGTGGCCGTTCTGCCACAGCCACACGTCCTAGTGAACCAACTACCTCAGGTCCCAGTAGCCGCCAGAATTTACAGGGATATTTGGTGGGGCCCAATGCCGTTCTAAGGATGGTAAGGCCTGAGCAGGTACAGGCATTAGTCAATTGGGTGGCCGACAGTGCATCCAGCACGTTCACATTATCTCCCACCCAGTCTTCTGCAGAAAGCGCACAGATGGCGCATGAAAACCAAGCCCATCAGTCTGTCACATCACCCCCATGCATATCAGGGAAACTGTCTGAGCCTCAAGTTATGCAGCAGTCTCTTATGCTGTTTGAAGACTCTGCTGCCAGGGTTTTCCAAGGGCATCCACCTAGCCCTTCACCAGGGGTGGAAGAGATAGAATGCACTAACGCACAACCACTTATGTTTCCTGATGATGAGGACATGGGAATACCACCTCAGCACGTCTCTGATGATGACGAAACACAGGTGCCAACTGCTGCGTCTTTCTGCAGTGTGCAGACTGAACAGGAGGTCAGGGGTCAAGACTGGGTGGAAGACGATGCAGGGGACGATGAGGTCCTAGACCCCACATGGAATGAAGGTCGTGCCACTGACTTTCAGAGTTCGGAGGAAGAGGCAGTGGTGAGACCGAGCCAACAGCGTAGCAAAAGAGGGAGCAGTGGGCAAAATCAGAACACCCGCAACCAAGAGACTCCGCCTGCTACTGACCGCCGCCATCTGGGACCGAGCACCCCAAAGGCAGCTTCAAGGAGTTCCCTGGCATGGCACTTCTTCAAACAATGTGCTGACGACAAGACCCGAGTGGTTTGCACGCTGTGCCATCAGAGCCTGAAGCGAGGCATTAACGTTCTGAACCTTAGCACAACCTGCATGACCAGGCACCTGCATGCAAAGCATGAACTGCAGTGGAGTAAACACCTTAAAAACAAGGAAGTCACTCAGGCTCCCCCTGCTACCTCTTCTGCTGCCGCCGCCTCGGCCTCTTTTGCTGCTGCCGCCGCCTCGGCCTCTTCCTCTGCCTCTGGAGGAACGTTGGCACCTGCCGCCCAGCAAACATGGGATGTACCACCAACACCACCACCTGCGTCACCAAGCATCTCAACCATGTCACACGGCAGCGTTCAGCTCTCCATCTCACAAACATTTGAGAGAAAGCGTAAATTCCCACCTAGCCACCCTCGATCCCTGGCCCTGAATGCCAGCATTTCTAAACTACTGGCCTATGAAATGCTGTCATTTAGGCTGGTGGACACACACAGCTTCAAACAGCTCATGTCACTTGCTGTCCCACAGTATGTTGTTCCCAGCCGCCACTACTTCTCTAAGAGAGCCGTGCCTTCCCTGCACAACCAAGTGTCCGATAAAATCAAGTGTGCACTGCGCAACGCCATCTGTGGCAAGGTCCACCTAACCACAGATACGTGGACCAGTAAGCACGGCCAGGGACGCTATATCTCCCTAACTGCACACTGGGTTAATGTAGTGGCGGCTGGGCCCCAGGCGGAGAGCTATTTGGCGCACGTCCTTCCGCCGCCAAGGATCGCAGGGCAACATTCTTTGCCTCCTGTCTCCTCCTCCTCCTACTCAGCTTCCTCCTCCTCTTCTTCCACCTGCTCATCCAGTCAGCCACACACCTTCACCACCAACTTCAGCACAGCACGGGGTAAACGTCAGCAGGCCATTCTGAAACTCATATGTTTGGGGGACAGGCCCCACACCGCACAGAAGTTCTGGCGGGGTATAGAACAACAGACCGACGAGTGGTTGCTGCCGGTGAGCCTCAAGCCCGGCCTGGTGGTGTGCGATAATGGGCGAAATCTCGTTGCAGCTCTGGGACTAGCCGGTTTGACGCACATCCCTTGCCTGGCGCATGTGCTGAATTTGGTGGTGCAGAAGTTTATTCGCAACTACCCTGACATGTCAGAGCTGCTGCATAAAGTGCGGGCCGTCTGTTCGCGCTTCCGGCGTTCACACCCTGCCGCTGCTCGCCTGTCTGCGCTACAGCGTAACTTCGGCCTTCCCGCTCACCGCCTCATATGCGACGTGCCCACCAGGTGGAACTCCACCTTGCATATGCTGGACAGACTGTGCGAGCAGCAGCAGGCCATAGTGGAGTTTCAGCTGCAGCATGCACGGGTCAGTCGCACTGCGGATCAGACCCACTTCACCACCAATGACTGGGCCTCCATGCGAGACCTGTGTGCCCTGTTGCGCTGTTTCGAGTACTCCACCAACATGGCCAGTGGCGATGACGCCGTTATCAGCGTTACAATACCACTTCTATGTCTCCTTGAGAAAACACTTAGGGCGATGATGGAAGAGGAGGTGGCCCAGGAGGAAGAGGAGGAAGAGGGGTCATTTTTAGCACTTTCAGGCCAGTCTCTTCAAAGTGACTCAGAGGGAGGTTTTTTGCAACACCAGAGGCCAGGTACAAATGTGGCCAGACAGGGCCCACTACTGGAGGACGAGGAGGACGAGGATGAGGAGGAGGTGGAGGAGGATGAGGATGAAGCATGTTCACAGCGGGGTGGCACCCAAAGCAGCTCGGGCCCATCACTGGTGCGTGGCTGGGGGGAAACACAGGACGATGACGATACGCCTCCCACAGAGGACAGCTTGTCCTTACCTCTGGGCAGCCTGGCACACATGAGCGACTACATGCTGCAGTGCCTGCGCAACGACAGCAGAGTTGCCCACATTTTAACGTGTGCGGACTACTGGGTTGCCACCCTGCTGGATCCCCGGTACAAAGACAATGTGCCCACCTTACTTCCTACACTGGAGCGTGATAGGAAGATGCGCGAGTACAAGCGCACGTTGGTAGACGCGCTACTGAGAGCATTCCCAAATGTCACAGGGGAACCAGTGGAAGCCCAAGGCGAAGGCAGAGGAGGAGCAAGAGGTCGCCAACGCAGCTGTGTCACGCCCAGCTCCTCTGAGGGCAGGGTTAGCATGGCAGAGATGTGGAAAAGTTTTGTCAACACGCCACAGCTAAGTGCACCACCACCTGATACGGAACGTGTTAGCAGGAGGCAACATTTCACTAACATGGTGGAACAGTACCTGTGCACACCCCTCCACGTACTGACTGATGGTTCGGCCCCATTCAACTTCTGGGTCTCCAAATTGTCCACTTGGCCAGAGCTAGCCTTTTATGCCTTGGAGGTGCTGGCCTGCCCGGCGGCCAGCATTTTGTCTGAACGTGTATTCAGCACGGCAGGGGGCGTCATTACAGACAAACGCAGCCGCCTGTCTACAGCCAATGTGGACAAGCTGATGTTCATAAAAATGAACCAGGCATGGATCCCACAGGACCTGTCCATCCCTTGTGCAGATTAGATATTAACTACCTCCCCTTAACAATATATTATTCTACTCCAGGGCACTTCCTCATTCAATACTATTTTTAATTTCATTTTACCATTATATTGTGGGGCAACCCAAAGTTGAATGAACCTCTCCTCTGTCTGGGTGCCGTGGCCTAAATGTGTGACAGTGGCCTGTTCCAGTGGTGGGTGACGTGAAGCCTGATTCTCTGCTATGACATGAATACAGATTCTGCGCTGACATAAGGCCAGATTCTCTGTTACGGGACCTCTCTCCTCTGCCTGGGTGCCTGGGCCTAAATGTGTGACAGTGGCCTGTTCCAGTGGTGGGTGACGTGAAGCCTGATTCTCTGCTATGACATGAATACAGATTCTGCGCTGACATAAGGCCAGATTCTCTGTTACGGGACCTCTCTCCTCTGCCTGGGTGCCTGGGCCTAAATGTGTGACAGTGGCCTGTTCCAGTGGTGGGTGACGTGAAGCCTGATTCTCTGCTATGACATGAAGACAGATTCTGTGCTGACATAAGGCCAGATTCTCTGTTACGGGACCTCTCTCCTCTGCCTGGGTGCCTGGGCCTAAATGTGTGACAGTGGCCTGTTCCAGTGGTGGGTGACGTGATGCCTGATTCTCTGCTATGACATGAAGACAGATTCTGTGCTGACATAAGGCCAGATTCTCTGTTACAGGAGCTCTCTCCTCTGTCTGGGTGCCGGGGCCTAAATGTGTGACAGTGGCCTGTTCCAGTGGTGGGTGACGTGAAGCCTGATTCTCTGCTATGACATGAAGACTGATTCTGCGCTGACATGAAGCCAGATTCTCTGCTATGGCATGAAGAGACTGATTCTCTGCTGACATGAAGCCAGATTATTTGCTATGGCATGAAGAGACTGATTCTCTGCTGACGTGAAGCCAGATTCTCTGCTATGGGACCTCTGTCCAATTGATATTGGTTCATTTTTATTTTTTTAATTTTAATTTTAATTAATTTCCCTATCCGCATTTGTTTGCAGGGGATTTACCTACATGTTGCTGCCTTTTGCAGCCCTCTAGCTCTTTCCTGGGCTGTTTTACAGCCTTTTTAGTGCCCAAAAGTTCGGGTCCCCATTGACTTCAATGGGGTTCGGGTTCGGGACGAAGTTCGGATCGGGTTCGGATCCCGAACCCGAACATTTCCGGGAAGTTCGGCCGAACTTCTCGAACCCGAACATCCAGGTGTTCGCTCAACTCTACTACTGAGCTAGGTCTACACCAGAAGACTCCATGCATAATGCCTTATAGTAGCTCCCTAATGTATTTTACTATTCTCTGCACAGATTGAAGTATAATTGCATTTATCTACATATAGGCAATAAGAAAGCATAAAGAAACATGGGTTTTCCAGCTATATGGTATGGATTGCCACGGGTTGCAAATTACCACTCTGATGTGTTGGTCTCTAGACTTTCCATTTTGTACAATAAACCATAATTTAACAGTAAAGACAATGGAGGCTACAATACAGATGCATGTTTTAACCCAGTCTTACAGTAAATGAAAAAATGATATTGAAAGTTAAGTGAATTGGAAGGATTTAGAAGTTTTGATGTTTTACTCATCTGTACTGGATAGGTCCTATACTAATGTCTTTGCCTTAGGTGTGGACAGTAAAATAAAACATAAATGAATTTCAGATGTATTGTTTCATAAAGTTTAGGAACCCAGCCTAGAAATGCATGGCTGATCCACCAAGGTACTTCAGGATGGATTTTTTTTTCATAAGACCACGTCAGAAACTTGAATCATCCCAATTACTGTATACTCCGGTTTCTGTTCGCTCTTTTTCTTGGAATACTGCTGATCTCATCTATATGCTGTCCAATGTATGGTAGATGTTGTCTACAGCTGGAAGTTGGAGATGATGTTTACGTTCCTAGGAGATGACATCATTTTATGTCAACAGCAAATAAACAGTTTTCTGACCAAAGTATATTTTAAGAGATACGTTTTTATGGGAAATGCAGTGTGATTTATACTAACAGTATGTTCATATTTTACAGATTGTAAGGATAAAAGCATTCCTGCTGAAAAAGTATGTGCAGTCTACGTCTGTTCTCCTCACAATTGAGACAGTTTGGGTTAAGAGGTGTAGTTTTGTTTTGCATAGCATTTGCCTCTCATCATAGTATAAAGTCAAAAGAATGATTCAATATTGGCAATTACTGCACAGTAAGACAATTGCGCATTGTGGAAAGTCTTATTCCGTGAATGTCATGAGGGCCAAAGCTGTTATTTTTTAATTTTTCCCTTTACATAGTTATAGAGTGATTGTAACACAAAGAAAGGAATTCTGGAAAACTGACTGGTAAATGTCATCGCTATTGATTGCGACAGATGTTCATGCTATTAATTCTGCAATTCCTAGAACACCTTCATTCGTGATTATTGTAGATCAGTACAGATTTTTTATTCTTAAAGGCAATGTACTTTTGTGATGCCTCTGCATGCTTGCATTTTTTTACTTTGCAGGTAGGTGCTTTTAAAAGTCACTGACACACCGACTCAGATCCATAGGAGGCTTGTTCAAAGGGGTTGAGTCCTGCCACTGTCTAATAATGCAAAAACTATGAGTGGTTACAGACTACTTTCAGCATCTGAACTGGCTTCTGTATTAGGGCTCATGCGCACGGTTGTTGCCCGGCCGTGGCCGTATTGCGTCCCGCATACGGCGGTTCCGCAATACACGGGGCACCGCCTGTGAGCATCCTGCATCACGGATGCGGACCCATTCACTTGAATAGGTCCGCAAACCCGGAGATGTGGTACGGTGCAAAACGGTAACATGGATCAGAACCCCACAGAAGCACTACAGAGTGCTTCTGTGGTGTTTCTGTCCGTGGTTCCACACCGCAAAAAAATAGAACATGTTGTTGAATGGGTCTTCATCCGTCCCGGCCACCGCACTGACGTTGCCTGTGCATTGCGGTCCCCAAGTCAAGGAACGGCGGCCGCACAACGGCATTGTGCTTGAGCCCTTACTTGGATCTGCCTGGAATATTACTCCATGATTGGAAAAGACTCTGTATCAGTGTGTTCCTATTTTGTGGTCAGGTGGAAACTGTGTCACCCTTGCCTGTAATGGTCACAAGAGACCATGAGAGAGAGAGCGTGCCAAGACCATGGTGGCACTACAGTTACTACATTCTATGAGTTGACTTATGGGCCTATTAGAGACTGTAATCAATAAGTTGTATGCCCAACAGAGACTGAAACTGCCATGTCTATCAGAGAATGTGCTGTCTAAGCTGTGAACCCTTCTGGGCTGAAACTGCCAGCTATGTTATACAGCTCATACCCACTGGCAATGAACAGAATTGGAGATAAATCAGATCCTGGTTATTTAACTCCTCATACCATTGTCAATGATGATCACAACGTATGAGCAGTAAAACATAGGAGGGTGGCTCCCTTTTTTCGCCAACTGAGTGGGATGCCGAACAGTTGTCACGACAGGTGGGGTCTACTGAGGGCACCCAGTGCTACCATCTTACTGCTCTGCCAGGGTGTAATAAAATGCCAGTAAAATCACTATACGTTGCAATACAGAAGTAGTGTAGTGTATAGTACAAGTGATCAAAGAACTGCATGTTCAAGTCCTCTAGGGGGACTAAATAAGAAAATAGTTAAATGGTCACTGAGTTTTTAGAAAACCTTTTATATGTCATAGAGACATATGATCAGTTTTCATTGAGTGGGGTATAAATGCTGACATCACAAGCAATCCCTAGAATAAGGAGAGAAAAGCACTTGCATGGTATACTTTCTCTCCTCGCTGCAGGAGAGGAAGCGAGACAGACTCAATAGAAAGTCTATGGGTCCATCTCACTTTCATCTCCTGCAGTGATGAGAGACAGCGGGATATTTGAGCACTTCTCTCTCCTTGTTCTAGCAATCAGTGGGAGGTTTCAGCACTCAGACCTCCAAGGATAAAAACTTATGTCTTTATGACACATAAGAATTTTCTGAAAACTCAGAGACCCCTTAACATTTAAAAAAAATATTAAAACAAAAGAAAAAGAAAAATTGGAAACCTCCCTTTTTCCATTTCTCTTGTTGGAAAAAATAATAGAAAAATACACATCATTGGTATTGCTACCATGCTACGTGCTGTAAAAAAAATCTCAATGGCAGAATTGTCATTTTTGGTCACCTTAGCTCCCTAGAGTAATAGATAAAAATTATGCTCAATGGAAAAAAAAAATATTCCCACACATCATTACCATTAGAAAAATAAAAGAAAGTTTGCAGAGGTTTCATTTAAAAAAAAAATAGTAACACAAAACAATTGCTAAGATCATTTGGTATTGCTGTAATGCTACTGACCTGAAGTATATGGTTTTCAAGTTACTGTTGCCACATAATGAATACCGAAAAAACAAAACCCTAAAAATACATTATAAGGAACATTAAATGGTGCCATTAAAAAGTGAAACTAGCCTTCGTACAGCTTTGTTGATGGGAAAATAAAAAAGTTATGGCTCTTAGAAGGCGAGGAAGAAGAAAATGAAAAAACTAAACTTAGCATCGGCAGAAATGCGTCACTCAAGATGATTTGTAAGTTGCTTCATGGTTGAAAAACTGTGCTCTGTCTGTATTTAAAATATCATTACCATACATTTTGCTTTACCTAAATGAACCTCTGGGAGCAATGGGGGCATTGCCATAACATCTAGAGGCTCAACTATCTCTGCAACTCTTGCACCCTCTTCACTTTAATTGACAGGGCCAGGCAGTGAAAAGATCATAACTCCTGGACTTGTCAATCAAAGTGCAGAGAGTGCAGCAGCTGCAGAGAGTACAGAACCCCTAGGAATAACAGCAACTCCCCCGTTGCTTCTAGAGGCTTATTTGCCTATATTAAAACATAATTTATCTCAGCAATGTGGGCACATGTCAACATGGGACCAACACAGGTGCCTTCAGCTGCCAAGTGCACATGTAACAGGTCAACTTGTTTCATAGGTACAAATCTGCTGACAGATGCCCTTTAAATATTTCTTCCTTTAGGACTCCCACAAAAAAATGTATTCTCTGATCTGTTAAAAAGGCACATGATGTTAACTGTAGTGAAGATAATCTTCTTACCAGTGACTGTATTTGTGAGTTATAACCTCCCTTCTGATCCTCAGCTGTGTCATGTTACCAGCACTCTGATCTCACAGGACAGGAAGTCAGTTACTTCTCTATTCATTCCTATGAGACTGACATTGAGGCTCCCATAGGAATACATAGAGAAACTGGCTTCCTGTACACACATAAGATGCTGTGTTATTTGGAGAGTCAGAGTGCTGGTCACATGACACAGCTGAGGATCAGAAGGGAGGTTATAACCAGGGGCGTAACGATCGCGGTCGCAGGGAGTGCAAATGCGACCGGGCCCGGCGGGGGGAGGGGGCCCGCTATACTAACATGTAATGAAGCGCTGTGACGGGACCCGGCATGAAGTACAGTGACAATGCCGGGCCCCGTCAGGGCGCTCCATTAAATGTTTAATATGAGGCAAGGTGGGGAGGTTTGTGCAGAGGGGGGGAGGAGGAAGAGGGGGGACGCGCGCACTCACTCACATACACTCGGCCCGGCAGTTCTTGTCACTGCCGAGCTGTCTGCAGTTTATCAGTGAAGCAGGAGATCTAGCGCTCCCTCTGCTGGCCGCACATCGCGCTGCTGGCTGTGGGAGGAGCTCTGAAGGCCCGGGAAACTGCCTTCAGTACAGCCAGCAGTGCAATGTGAGTGTGGCAGCGCAACATCAGGGAAGAGGGTAAGTATGTGTTTGTTTTTTCTTTTCCTAACACTGCAGACTGGGGGCAAAGGGGAAGGGGGGGTTGATGGGCACAACTAGAGTGAGGGGGCACAAAAGTGGGCATCTCTACTGAGGGGGCACCTAATCTGCCATAACTACTGTGAGGGGGGCACATATAAAGGCATAACTATGAGGGGGCACATATATCAACTACTGTGAGGGGGGCACATAATCTGGCATAACCACTGTGAGGGGCACATGTGTGGGCATATCTAATGTGAGGGGCACATAATCTGCCATAACCACTGTAGGGGGGCACATATCTGGCATAACTATTGTGAGGGGGGCACATATAAAGGCATAACTATGAGAGGGCACATATGAAGGCATAACTACTGTGAGGGGGGGGACATAATCTGGCATAACCACTGTGAGGGGCACATGTGTGGGCATATTTAATGTGAGGGGCACATAATCTGGCATAACCACTGTAGGGGGCACATATCTGGTCATAACTACTGTGAGGGGCACATAATCTGGCATAACTACTGTGAGCGGGCACATATCTGGGCATAACCACTGTGAGCGGGCACATATCTGGGCATATCCACTGTGAGGGGCACATATCTGGGCATAACTACTGTGAGGGGGCACATATCTGGCATAAATACCGTGAGGGGGCACATATTTGGCATAACTACTGTTAGGGGGCACATATTTGGCATAACTACTGTGAGGGGCACATATCTGGGCATAACTACTGTGACAGGAACAAAGGTGGGCATAACTGCTGTGAGGGGCCACAAGAAGGACATAACTTTTGTGAAGGGACCACAAGGTGGGCATTAGTACTGTGTGGTTGCACTTAGGGGAAATGTCCTAAATTACCCTGCTATACATTGGCATAGCTCAGTCTACCAGGCCAGCACAGCGCCCCCTGCTGATAGTTTCACAGGGGCAGTCACCATCCCTTCCTTGTGATTATGATTATGTGATTATTCTTTTTTTTCTCTATCACCACAGGGACCTTGTTCTGGATCCAGCGGACATCCCGCCGATGCCAGCGACACCCTGGATGAGGTAGGACCAGATTTTATTAGGACTGGGTGAGTCTAGCCATGCATTGGGCTTAGGTCCCTTTAACACGAGCGGATCCCGTGTGGCTAATCTGCTGTGTGAAAGAGAGCCAAGCCATGCTCTGGACAGCAGACACGAAGCATTAACATGATTGATAATGCTCTTTGCCTCTCTATGATCGTTTTGCTACAAAATCACGGCGACAACTGTATCTCACTGTGATTTTGTAGTAAAAAGGTCACAGAGGCAAAGAGCGTTATCAATCATGTTACTGCTCCGGGTCTCTGCTGTCCGGAATGGGGCTTGGCCCTCATTCACGCAGCGGACTAGCCGCACGGGAAAGAGCCATTAGTAAGAAAATCTGCCGCTTCTTTGTAAAAATGGGGGGGCCCCGATCCAAAGTTTGCACTGGGGCCCATAACACTCTAGTTACGCCACTGGTTATAACTCACAAAAACAGAAACTGGTAAGAAGATTACCTTCACTACAGTTCACATCATGTATAGACATTTTTGTGGGAGTGCTTCTTTAAAGTGGTTTTGATGGCTTATAAAAAATCCCAATTGAGATCAATATGGTTAAAACATCAAATTATAATTATATTTATCTCTCAATTTCTGCACCATTGCCACCATTACAAGAAGTTCAACCTTTTCTTCCAGGTGTTATAAAGGTCAGTGTACAATTTGTAAAAAGCTTCTTTACATTCTGCACAGGAAAATCACAGGGCTTGCTGCATTTTTTTTTCTTGAAAAACACAACATGGAAAACCACAAGCAAAAACATATAACCACATTTCTGGTTTACTACAGAAATTGTATATCTACCAAAAAACTCAACTGTGATAAAGCCATGATGCAATGACATTTGCCTGGATTCCATTCTGAAGCCCCATGCACATTACATTGTACTGAAATCAGCTGAATTTAATGTATAATGAGGAGAACAAGAAATGTCTTCTCACTGGATCACTTACGGATTTACCTTCGGGCTAAACCAGGGGGTGGATTCTAAGGGATTATAAAGTCTTGATCCTTAACCCCCATAAAGAGGTATGGACTTTCCCACAGAGAATTCCCATGTCCCTGCTCCCAGAGTAGACTCCGCTAGCCATAGAAGACATGTCGATAAGGAGAGGACACCAGGATGCAGTAACATAATGGCAGACAGGAAGCGTAGTCAGACAGTGCATGGGTTGAGGCGAGCAGAGTTTGGTCATCAATATTAGTCATGCAGAGGTCAGCAGACGAGTAGATGTGGTCAAATATACAAGCTGGTGACAGCAAACAGCTTTGTAGACAGCAGGAACCAAATGAACCTACTCAGACAAGGAGATGAGGAAAGGACCCTTAAAAAGCCTAGGGCAGCTGTGGATTGGCTGATGTTAGGAGCAATTCATGGGTACTGGAGATCAGGAGATGGTGCATGCTCGCAACTCACAGCCAGACCAGAGCAACCTAGAGTTGGTTGAGGGTGGGACGCCAGGCACCGACACAGGTGTCTTAAAAGCCATATCATCCATGTAAAAAATAAAGAACTGCCCCCTTAACAACTGTCTGCATGACTAAAATAACAATGTAACAAGGATTGGCGCTCAGCGCTTCTCACAATTTGCCACCAGTTGTTCACATTGCCATTTAACCTAATCCCACACTTGAAAGCGAAATAGAAACTTTGTATAACATTTTGTAAAAAAATATTTTTAGTTGTGGATCATGTTCCTAAATACACAGTATAACAAGGACATAATGTGGCGGTGGCAATTTGCCAAAATCCTGCATGCTGAAGAGGAATGTAATGTAATACATGCAAATCATGGCTACCAGCAGTTAATATGCCTAAAACACGCACAATCAGCTTCTTACAATGGCTTTTAGAAAGCACAGTCACAAATATTCTGCACATGCTTCCTCACCATTAGGCTGGCTAACACTTCTTTTATTGCCTTTCAAACAGTGAATTATGTTTGTCTCTGAGTACAGTCCAACAGTTCCAAAAATGTAAATTTAGAAATGAGTGGCAATTAAAGAAAATTACTTGTTAACATGCTGTAAAACATGCCCAAAGTTTTGTAGTCAAGGCTCCGCTGATTTTCACAGCCGTATATTTAATCAGGGAAAAAAAGGAAACAGGATCCCAATACATTAACTGGTAGAAGCTCTGTGACGATGTGGACCCCCAGTGCACTCTAAACAACAAGGCTAGTAAACAAGTCAGGGAACGTATGTATTCCACATAAAGGGCAAGGTTACTTTGATGGAATATGCATGGGCCTTTTTTAGGTTTCAAGCAGGGTTTTGATATTTCAAATAAGGGTGACCTCCAGTTGCTTGGCTTCTTTGTTATGGTAAAGGATCTCTGTTAGTTTATGAGAACAATAGACTGGGATGGGAATGTCAATATTACTGAAGGACTGGTCATTTGAAGTGCGGCCTGAGAAGGACACTTTCCCTAGATCTTTAATCACATCACCTTTTAATTCCAACTTGTCCATTTTCAGGGTCAGGATAAACATACATCAAAAGACTTCTTCCTCTTTCATCTGAATAGCCCCTTCGTTCTGTATTAACAAATGACTTATGAAACACGTATTGGAATTTTTTTTCCCATAATAATTCTAAATAATAAAATACTTGTAAGGGTCTACTTGAGTGATATGAGAAATATTACAGACTCACTTTTCTCTGTAATGATAGTTCCGAAATATCCTGTGTATTACCGTAAAAGGGGTTATCCAAACCCTATAATGCCCCATCTAATACCCGGGTCCCTCACACAGGCTGTACTTACCCCACTCCCCGGCACCTGCGTTGCTTCTGATGCTCTCATGGCTGCCGTTGCATCTGCCTGACGCGCGGATCAAAACATCCAGCAACGGCTGCTTTCAAATCTGGCCGCCATGTCGATCCTGGGGTCAGGCCCACAGATCCTAAATTGGACTCGGCTGTCGCTGGAGTTTCCTGTATGATAAGGCTGGGTTGGTTTTATGTGACTGGGGCAGTGAAATGGCAGCTCAAGGCCCACATATCCTAAGCTGGGCCTCATTGCCCCAGTCAGGTAGCCTCAGTGACCTCCACACAATAGGTAGCCTCCATGTCACCATCTCCCCCCATCCCATATCACATAGTGATAGCACCCTCCATTCCATATCACATAGCTCTAGTGCCCCTCTAATTCCATGTCATGTAGCTAGCCTACAACAGGCCCTAGGCCCCAATTAAATTACACTACTCACAAAAAAGTTAGGGATATTTGTGAAATTTCAGAATGAACCTAAAATGCACTCTAACCTTTACAGGTGAACTTAATGTGAACTCCTCTAAACTTTTAAATGCACATGCCCAACTGTTCCATGTTTCAGTACTTTTTGCACAACTTACTTTTCTCTAACAAGGAGTTTAACGACAAAATTCACAACAAGTGTTTGATCCATGAATCGCCCAATAACTTTCCTGGTTCAATTAGAATTGGTATTTAAACAGTCCTCCTCATCATGCTGTTCACATTTTGACATCATAAGAATAAGATGACACCTAACAAATGATTGACAGTACCTCACCATTACAAGACTTCAAGCAGGATGTTCTCAGATGGAAGTGGCTACTGAGCTTAGAGTGTCACAGAGTGTCATCGGCAGGTTGCCACAGAGAGACTGGAAGAGTCACAGAAAGGCATAGAAGTGGACGTCCTTTGGCCACATCCCACACTGCTGACTGCTTCATTGTGAACGATGTCCTGTGGAACCAGATGATGAGTGCCACACGGACTCCAGGCACAAGGAAGTTGAGAGGCACCCAAGTGTCAGGTCAGACCAATTGAAACCATTTATATCAGCGTGGCTTGCGTGCTAGATGATCTGCAAGGGTACCTGACAACACCACCAGGCATAGGTGTCATCGTCATGCATGGGCCAGGGTGTATCTACGTTGGACGAGGGACCAGTGGGCCTTATTGCTGTTCACAGGTGAGACGATTCACGCTGAGCAGAAATGATGGCTGCCAATGATGTTGGAGACGTCAAGGAGAGCGCTATGCATCAGCCACTGTTGTCGCCAGATGAGCCTGTGGTGGTATTACAGTGTGGGCAGGGGTGTCTAGTCAATACAGAACTGCCCTACACTTTGTGAATGGTACAGTGACAAGCTCATACTACTTGAATAACATCATCAATCCAGTCACTGTTCCTCTGCATGAACAACACAGGCTTAATTTCATCTTCATGGACGACAATGAGCCAGCTCATCGAGGTGGCATCATTAGGGAACGGCTGCTGGAGACTGGGGTACCTCAAATGGAGTGGCCTGCACTTTCTCCAGACCTGTCTACCCATTTTATTATTATAGACGCACTGGGTGGCTGAGATGACTTCTAGGCAAGGAGACATGGTCTCCAGGAGAGAACAGTCTGAGTAAAAGACTAAGCAGCATGCTACTACTGAAAATAAATATGTATTGGTGCAGTTTTAGGGATTTTTTAAAGGGGGGTCTGGAAATATTTGCATGGAGTTGTACAGTGGGGCTGCCAGAATTAATTATACTGGTCGGCCCTAGGCACCCCAGTCCGACGCTGGCCAGACATGCATTTATATTTACTACAAAGCAAACAATTTTCACCATGAAAGATCATTCACATCATGGCAAACTCTTTCCATTGCCCCATGTGTATTTTTATTGGAAAACAGTAAAGTATATAGTATGCTGAGTAACATTTACCACTAACAACCATGAAACATTTCAAAGCAGTTCAAAAAATGTTGAGACAGATTAAACAAATTTCTACTAGCTGGAACTAGAATAAAGAAAAACATGAATGAATAAAATCATTGAATGGTGCCCCCCCCCCCCCCCCCATATCATATTCATGTCACACCATTAATTATCAGTGTAGAATGTGGTGTAGTAATCAACAAGAATATAGCACTAATTACTACGTCATTAAAAAGTAGGAAATTATGAAGAAAGAAGATGGCGTGTTTAAAGCAAAGCTGTCAATCTGGTGGACTGGATCTGCCATGGGTACCTGCCTCTGCTTGCAAATTACTTTATTTATTTAATGCACTTATATAGCACTGCTATATTCCGCAGCGCTTTACAGACATTATCATCACTCTGTCCCCAATTGAGCTCACAATCTACATTCCCTATCAGTATGTCTTTGGAGTGTGGGAAGAACCCAGAGTACCCAGAAGAAACCCACACAAACACGGGGAGAACATACAGACTCCATGCAGATGTTGTCCTTGGTCGGATTCGAACCTTGGACCCCAGCGCTGCAAGGCACCAGTGCTAACACACAGAAACATGGTAGCATAATGGCATTAATGAAAAGGTTGCATGCGACCCACATCAAATTTCAGTCAAGACAGATTCTCTGACATGGTTGCACTGTTTCCTGCAACTTTTTTCTAGTAGGGAAAGTTTTGGGGTGAGTTTGACAATGACGCAATTTTACCACATCTCGTGGGCAATGCCGTAGCCCTTGCCCAAAATAAACATGAGTTATTTTTCATTAGTCTGTACACAGTCCCTGTTCCCAGTGGTGCTCACAATCACAATCTATTTTTCCTATTCCGGAAGCACGAAAACAGAAAAGCACTAGAACTCACTCAGAGAAATAATTCTCCAGTCAGGGTACTGTCCAAGTATAGAATGGACAACACCCGGACCAAACACTGACCCATGCAAATCAATGGGTCAAATCACTTGAATGATTTTATGCATAGACCACTGGTCGTTGCCCAAAAAATTGCAGCAATTCTGACTTTTCCACAATCTGTATGGTGGAGTCCATTTAAAAAATCATCCAGAACATGCCAAGCTTAAAGGGGTTTAACCAGGTTCCCGATAGTGATGATCTGTCTTCAGAATAGGTTGTCAATATCTGATCAGTAGGAACCAGATATCCTGCATCCCACTGATAAGCTGTTCTCTGTATTGTCCGGAACTGGAACTAGCACTTTGGATAGTACAGGAAGAATAGCTCCATTCAAAGTGTGGTAGCTGTACAGGATTACTGCATCTCAGCTCCCAGTCAATTCAAGGGTATCTGAGCTGCAGTAACCCAGCACAGCCTCTGCACTTTGAATTGAGCTGTGGTTCCTGCACAATTCAAGAACTAGTTCAAATGAAGGAGGCTGCAGGAAACAGCTGATGCAGGGTGTCAGACCCACAGCGATGGGATATTAATGACCTATCCCTATGGTAGGTCATCAGTATCAAGAGACTGGAAAACCCCTTTAACATGGCTCATTTGAATCCATCCGAAGTCCAATGTCATAGCAAGGAGTGCAAGGGCAAATTAATGCAATTCAGGAAGAACATACAGTTCGTCACATGGACAAGTGCATCAAAGCTAAGATGCTAACCACAACCATAGCTACCCTTGCTGGTAACTTACAATGTACAATACTAATATAAGGCAGCAGGTGTGGACCCACAGTGCCTATTGAATAGATTTGGGTTGGGGCTACTCCTTAGGGCGTTGTTAAGGTAGATGCCTGGTTTTCACTTTTTCATCCCTGTACAGGGATCCTGACTTTGCAGCAGGAACCACCAAGCCATAACCTCTAGAAGTAGTCTCCATTCAGAGTCCGCTGACCCAAGCAGGACAAGAGACACAGATGTGTGGCACCAATGGGACAGGCAACAGTGTGGTCTGTGGACAAGCCATCGTGCAGGAAATACAAAGTTTGATCAGTTAGGCAGTCAGGCAGTAGGTCATGGCAGTCGGAAGAGGGTAAATATGGGAGTTAGGCAGTTGTTGGGCAGCGCAGGGTCAATATGGAGATCAGGCAGCACAAGTTCAATCCGGTAAACAGGCAGAGGTCTGGCATGGGATATCAGGACAATACAATAGTGCAGTGATGGCAAACCTTTTAGAGACCAAGTGCCCAAACTGCAACCCAAAACCCACTTATTTATTGTAAAGTGCCAACACGGCAATTTACCCTGGACACTACAGTCCAATATAGTCTATCTTCCATGTACTTTATCATTTAGCTATAATAACCTGCCTACATTAAATGCCCTGCTTGTGCCGTTCATAGTGCGCCCTGCGCTGATGAATGGCAGGAAAAGTCTAAGGCGTATTGGGACACAATAGACTTTTTCCAGGGTGCTGGTGCCCACAGAGAGGGCTCTGAGTGCCGCCTCTGGCACCTGTGCCATAGGTTCGCCACCACTGCAATAGTGTATCTTTGCAGAACTAGACAAGCTAGGAACCTATAGCTCAGGCACTTTCCTATAGAGAGAGGGTGCCCTATATACTCCAGGGAGCCCTGCAATTGGATGGAGACAAATTAGCCCATGTGCATGCTGGTCCTTTAAGGGAGTGAGCAGCAGTTAGCAGGTGGGGAAAACCTGCAAGAGCGCACATGGTAGGGATAGTACTCCAGCGGATGTGCCTGCTGGGAGAGGGGAGTTGCTGGTGGGCGCAGACTGTCCACATCACAAAATAAAATTGTTTCATTAAAAATAACCTTGTAGCAAAAGCAGTACAGCAAGTTCCTTAGAAATCCCTGCAGACATTATTGCACTAAATATTGTCATCTTTCCACCTGCAGCATGAAGTCATTAACATGTTTAATTAAATAGGTGTCGGCAGAAAACAGAACACAAGGTTCCATGTTCTCCTCCAGCATGTGCTAGAAGAGGGTGGTCCTGGGCGTTTTTGGAGTATTGATAGAATGTGGACAACGCGTTTGTTCCATAGCCTGAATTCTCCTTGGCGGCAGAGGGAGGGGGATGTGTTGTGTCATACAGTCACAGCTGTTAGGGCAGTCAGGAAATGTTATTTGCTACGACATGCACTTTGCCTTTGTCATTGACCTAGAGTGATAATTATCAACACTAAAAAGCTCTTGAATGTCTGTTACCCTGTATAACAGTTGGAAAAAGAACAGCAGGAGTGAAGCTAAGGTTCCCAGCTCACTGGACTACAGGTTCCTGTCTCTGCACTGGTATATGATACTGTATTAGCATCTAGGGAAGCCCAGATGATGAACACGGCAGAAAACAAATAAAAGTGGAGTTCATTCCCTGAAATAAGGGCGCCTTCACACATGGCAGATTTTCCTGCCAAAAAATTATTCGACTTAAAATCAGTTCCATTTTTCTGAATGGGGTTAGTTTGGCATCAAGCACATTGATTTCTGCAAGCCTCATTCAGCTTAATGGAACTGATTTTCAGTTTTACAAATTTTCTAAATCTGCAGCGTGTGAAGGATTTGTTACAGAAACTTCTATGATGGTTCTTTACATCTTAATGTGGTTTGCACAAATCCAAGCATATGCTTCAGAAACAAAGTCAGTGAAAGCCATTTATTAACCCTTTCAATCCCGGGCCAGTTTTCCCCTTCCTGCCCAGGCCATTTTTTGCAAATCCGACATGTGTCACTTTATGTGGGAATAACTTTAAAACGCTTTTACTTATCCAAGCCATTCTGAGATTGTTTTTTTTTCATCACATATTGTTCTTCAGGACAGTGGTAAAATTGAGTAAAAAAAAAAATCATTTTTATTTATAAAAAAAATCCAAATTTAGCCAACATTTTGAAAATTAGCAAACTTGCAAATTTCAATTTCTCTACTTTTATAGTAGATAGTAAAAACTCCAAAAATAGTTATTACTTTACATTCCCCATATGTCCACTTCATGTTTAGATCATTTTGTGAATGCCATTTAATTTTTAAGGGATGTTAGAAGGCTTAGAAGTTTAGAAGCAAAACCCACTTTTTCAGGACCAGTTCAGGTCTGAAGTCACTTTGTGAGGCTTACATAGAAACCACCCAAAAATGACCCAATTTTAGAAACTACACCCCTCAAGGTATTCAAAACTGATTTTAGAAACTTTGTTAACCCCTTAGGTGTTCCACAAGAATTATTGGAAAATGGAGATGAAATTTCTGAATTTCACTTTTTTGGCAGATTTTCCATTTTAATCCATTTTTTTTCCGCTAAGAAAGCAAAGGTTAACAGCCAAACAATACTCAATATTTATTGCCATGATTCTGTAGTTTACAAAAACAAATTTTTTTTTTATGGTGTTCACCTGAGGGGTTAGGTCATGTGATATTTTTATACAGCATGTTCTTACAGATGCGGACATACCTAATATGTATACTAAATTTACTTAAGTTTTACACAATAACTGCATTTTTTAAACAAAAAAAATCATGTTTTAGTGTCTCCGTATTCTGAGAGCCATAGTTTTTGTTTTAATTTTTAGGCGATTGTAATAGGTAGGGTCTAATTTTTTGAGGGATGAGATGTCGGTTTGGTTGGTATGATTTTGGGGTGCGTATGAATTTTTGATTGCTTGCTATTACACTTTTTGTGATGTAAGGTAACATAAAAATTGCTTTTTGACACCGTTTTTATTTATTTATTTTTACCTTGTTCACCTGAGGGGTTAGGACATGTGATATTTATATAGAGCAGGTCGTTACGGACGTGGCAAAACCTAATATGTCTACTTTTTTTTAATTTATTTAAGTTTTACACAATAATATATTTATTTTATTTTTTGGGCGATTGTCTCAGGTAGGGTATCACTTTTGCGGAATGAGATGTCAGTTTGATTGACACTATTTTGGGGTGCATATGACTGTTTGATCGCTTGCTATTACACTTTTTGGGTTGTAAGGTGACAGAAAATTGCTTTTTTGACACCATTTTAATTTGATCTTTTTTACAGTGTTCACCTGAGGGGTTAGGTCATGGGGTACTTATATAGAGCAGGTTGTTATGGACACAGCGATACCTAATATGTCTACTTTTTTATTTATTTACATTTAACACAATAAAAGCATTTTTTAAACAAAAAAAAATCATGTTTTAGTGTCTCCATAGTCTGAGAGCCATATTTTTTGGGCGATTGTCTTAGGTAGGGGCTCATGTTTTTCAGGATAAGGTGACGGTTAGATAGATTGGTACTATTTTGGGTGGCATGTGACTTTTTGATCGCTTGGTGTTGCACTTTTAGTGATGTAAGGTTACCAAAAAATGTTTTTTTTAGCACAGTTTTTATTTTATTTATTTTGACGGTTTTCATCTGAGGGGTTAGGTCATGTGATATTTTTATAGAGCTGGTCGATACGGATGTGGCGATACCTAATATGTCTAAAATTTTACTTTATTTTGGGAAAAGGACGCTTTTTTTTTTTTTACTTGAAACTTTAAATTTTTACTTTATTTTTTTCACTTATTTTTTCACTTTATTTTTTGTCCGACTCTGGGACTTCAACTTTTGGGGGACTGATCC
>NW_024400598.1:0-26020 GCF_905171765.1 Bufo bufo | reverse complement strand
ACTTATGTTCCGACTGTTGATATCCTAACCTAATAATAGCTTGGTTATAATGTGACAAGTTATTTCCACTCACATGTATTGTTAAGCTTGTAATGCTTTATATTAACGCTATATATATCCATTTGCATGTATCATTATGTTTATTTTACTTATATATTTTTATAATCTTGTAACCAATAAATCTGGCATATTTTATAATACCCAGCGTATCATTGTATAATGCCAGAACTACATTTCATCATTAACGTCATCTCACGTCAAAAAGAACTTATTTATCTGAGGAAATAGTCGGACTCAGATGTGAATTGTATCAATTAGGTTGTCTACAATCACCAGGTCATGATTTTAAAGAATTTATGACAAATTTTATAAATTTAATTTTTTATGATTAATTATTTTTATGACCATAATAATAATTCTTAATTGAATTATTACCCACCGACACAACAAGTGCTAAGCATCTCTGGGAACTCCTTCAAGACTGTTGGAAGACCATTTCAGGTGACTACCTCTTGAAGCTCATCAAGAGAATGCCAAGAGTGTGCAAAGCATTAATCAAAGCAAAAGGTGGCTACTTTAAATAACCTAGAATAATGACATATTTTCAGTATGTTTCACACTGTTTGTTATGTATATAATTCCACATGTGTTAATTCATAGTTTTGATGCCTTCATAGTCATGAAAATAAAGAAAACTCTTTGAATGGTGAAGGTGTGTCCCAAACTTTTGGTCTGTACTGTATATATTAGCTGTTAAGATTGCATTTAATGAGTATAGTGCATGATGCGAACCAATCTGTAACTTTCCCAGAAAAGTACAATGGATTTGTTACTCTAATCTGGTCTCTTCAATGCATGCACCAACACCTGCATTGCTGTCACACACTTGCTGCCTTGCACCTCAAAGTTAATAACAATGAGAGCAACCCCAACTAACATCAGGCAGCAGCCCCAAGATCAGGCTGTGCTCCGAAGAGAAAAAAAGGTGAGCCCTTCTCATCACTGCATGGCCCAGCGAGTGCCCAAATTGTGATTACAACTACTCCCATCCTCCACATCATTCTCCCGGGCACACTGCAAACACATACCTTTGTCTGTGACACAGTCTGGTCCTTGTACAAGAGCCGACTATCCAGCAAGCAGAGTTCATTTTCGTCTTGAATGATCAGAAGAATTCGATTTTGTTTATGGCCGCTCATACCACATGCAACTGAAATAGAGCACACGTCACTTTTATAAAAGTAATACACAAGCTATTTAAATTTACACAGTTCCAAGCTTTGCCATAAAAGCAAATTTACCACTTATCAGTTGACACCAGCCCCGAGCTCACAAAAAAATCCAGTGAACCATTCCAAATATCATCCAGTTGTTCTAGAAACATTGGATGTTATATTGGCACAGGTCCGGACCCGCTACTCTTCTGCTGCTGCCCTGCGGTGGAGCCTGGCCGCTAGGGGCCTTTTGTTACTTTGCAGGCTCCAGACTGCTAACTAGGCTTCTCCCTTCTGTCCACAGGGCACAGGTGCATTGCCCAGCTCTTAAAGGGCCAGCGCAGACATCCTAATTCACCCCACCTCTGAGTACTTAAGGCACCTTCCTCTGTAGGGGTGCATGGGCAATAGGTTACTTAGCTTGTTCGTCCTGCATTAGCTTGCTAGTGAAGTTTTTTCTGTCTGCCCATGTACCAACTTCTGACAGTTTCCTGGACCCTTCACTGCCTGACCTCCGTATTGACCTACGCTGCCAGCCTGACCTAGGAATATATATTGGATTGCTTGTACTCCGCCCGCCCTGACTAATTTTTTCCTGATCCCTCTGTATTCCGCACCGATGTCTCTGACCAAAAATGCTGGCAATAGATCCGGTAACCAGGCAGGAGCAAGGAAATGTTGCAGTCTGGTGGAGACATTCCTAGAGATGCTTGCTGTCTGTAGGCAAACATTACCTGCAAAAAAAAAGTAGCAGTTGGAAGCCCTGTCATGAGAGGCAACACATGTGGCTGTGCAGGTTGTTCTGCACATACCACTAATAGGCATGAGCAACTGTCATATGCGATGGCTCCCAGATCATCACACCAGCAGTTGTGTCGTTCCAGGATTGAAGAGCTCACCACCAGGCCTCTATACTCATACTCGACCATAATCGCATCCTAAACAGAACCTGGATTTAAAGATATGGTTCCAGTCTGTAGCAGTCGACAGATGCGTAATTAAAGTGCCACCTGTGTCTGGAAGGTAGACAATGAAACTGTGTCAGATTTTTGTGCTTGTCAGTGGATCAATTGATCTTCTCTCCTGGTGGTCTGTCTGGACAGTCCTGATCCTCTTCACCGTGTGTGGATGCCCTCATGTAACCACTGCTCCCAACACCTTGTAGCCACTAGGTCAGAATGGCCTAGATGTCAGGCAATTGGTCAAATCGAACATCCTGCTACTCTCAGTCAATGATGTGTACCCTCTCAAAATCAACTGTGCAAAATGTCTTTGACTGCATTGTAAGGAGTCATTTCTAGCAGTTAACTATCCTCTCACCAAGAGGTATACAACCCAAGTAGCCCCTGAGAGCCTCTTATATGCGGTGGGAAGGACTTTTATGTCCTCTAGTGGCAAAACTCAGTATATAATCAGATCACACTTCTCTGCCTTTTGGCTAATGATCAAGTGTAGTATCTGTTCTTATCAGTCCGGTCGAGTGAACTCCTGGACTGAACTCTTGCCCATGGAGGAAGGCCGCAGTAGGCTGAGCCATGGGATCTGAGGAGAGCAGAGAACCACACAGTGGCAGAAATGTCCTGTGCAAGGTGGCCGGGTTGCTGGATCAATGCCTTAGGTCGAGTTGTGTTTAAAGCCCAAAGTGCAAGTGCCCCAGGAGTGGTGACCCTGGGGTGCTGGAAACTCACTGGGGGTGGAATCCCACTGAGAGATGGCACATTGGCACAGCACTTTCTTTCTCACAATTTTAGCACACACCTCTCTTTGCTCTGCTTTCAGCCTTGACAAGATGAGGAATATTATAATTCCGGTAAAATGTCTGTGCCGTAATGGCACACATTGACTTTATTTTTTTTTTGTGTTTACTGTGTGCACTTTACACGTTGTTTTGTCACTAGGATTTCAGGGTTGCGGCGCCCATTACGGGTACCCCCCCCGCCAAATCCCGTGGGCTCACCCTCTGGGGAGAGTCCAGACCTTGTTGAAGGTGCTGGCTGACGCCTTGGGTGGCAGCCTAGGGCGGAAGCCGGGAGCATAGATGGGCGTACCCTTGGCTTCGGCGTACCCTTGTCCCTTGCAGGAGCTTCGGGCCCCGGAGGGATAGGGAATGGTTTGTGGGGGGCCCTTCTCTTATGGAGAGGGCCTGCGATAGACCGCGACCTAGTGCAACGATTTGTGTGTGGCACGCTGCACGATTTTGTTGCACGGGTGAGAGCACGACTTTGGGCTTTTGATTAAAAAAGAATCAGATCACACTTGTAATCATTCACATATCTGCCTTAGACAAAACTGCATGCAGAGTTTTGCAGCGATCCAACATATCTATCTAGGTCTGTTTTTTTTTTTTTTTAATGAGTGTATTCTAGTTGTTAAAGGGGGTGTCCAGTTTAACAGAAAAAAATATATAAAAATAGAGGGGAATTCTCTGTTTAGGATCCGCATCTCTTGACCAGAATGAAGCATGTTCACAAAGAACATCTCTTGGGGGATTGAGCGAAGCGCTCGGGTAATTGGATCTTGTGTGCAGCACTAAACATCCTTGCTTCCTGTGGCAGATTCTGCTGTGTAAACACAATCTGCTGCCGGGAAACAACTGGACAGTATGGGGACGCTAATGCCATCGCTTCTCCCCATACTCTGGAGGAGCTCGGTGTATGTAAATGCTGCGGTCACCTCTGCTAGCGATCAGCAGATTGTCGTTGTTCCTTCCTGACAATGTGCTTGTTCTTCGCCAGTGTAAAGGGCCCTTCACTGCACAGAGACACTACTGACTGGAGTGGCCATGGACCTGCCGATCACAAAATACAGTGGAATCTGAATGCAATACGTTATAGAGGTCAATCAATATTACCAAGTACTTCAACGGTAACCCCTTTAATCCACCTCAGCCCCCCTAGCTTAAACACCCTTAATGACCAGGCCACTTTTTACACTTCAATGCACTACACTACTTTGGCCCGTTTATATTGCTCCGGTCATGCAACTACCACCACCCAAATGTATTTTTACCTCCTTTTTCTTTCTCTCAATAATAGAGCTTTTCATTTGGTGGTATTTCATTGCTGCTGACATTTTTACTTTTTTGGGTTTATTAATAGGTCATAGTTAACAATTTTTTTGCAAAAAAATGAAATTTTTCACTTTCTGTTGTAAAATTTTGCAAAAAAAACGACATCCATATATAAATTTTTCTCTAAATTTATTGTTCAACATGTCTTTGATAAAAAAAAAAATGTTTGGGTAAAAGTTATAGCGTTTACAAAACTTATGGTACAAAAATGTGAATTCTGCTTTTTGAAGCAGCTCTGACTTTCTGAGCACCCGTCATGTTTCCTGAGGTTCTACAATGACCAGACAGTAACAACACCCACAAATGACCCCATTTCATAAAGTAGACACCCTAAGGTATTCGCTGATGGGCATAGTGAGTTCATAGAACTTTTTATTTTTTGTCACAAGTTAGCGGAAAAAATGATGATTTTTTTCTTTATTTTTTTTCTTACAAAGTCTCATATTCCACTAACTTGTGACAAAAAATTAAAACTTCCATGAACTCACTATGCCCATCACGAAATACCTTGGGGTGTCTTCTTTTAAAATGGGGTCACTTGTGGGGTAGTTATACTGCCCTGGCATTCTAGGGGCCCTAATGTGTGGTAAGTAGGTAAATAACCTGTGAAATCCTAAAGGTGCTCTTTAGAATGTGGGCCCCTTTGCCCACCTAGGCTGCAAAAAAGTGTCACACATGTGGTATCGCCGTATTCAGGAGAAGTTGGCAATGTGTTTTAGGGTGTCTTTTTACATATACTCATGCTGGGTGAGAGAAATATCTCGGCAAAAGACAACTTTTTCCCATTTTTTATACAAAGTTGGCATTTGACCAAGATATTTATCTCACCCAGCATGGGTATATGCAAAATGACACCCCAAAACACATTGCCCAACTTCTCCTGAGTACGGGGATACCAGATGTGTGACACTTTTTTGCAGCCTAGATGCGCAAAGGGGCCCACATTCCTTTTATGAGGGCATTTTTAAACATTTGGATCTCAGACTTCTTCTCACGCTTTAGGGCCCCTAAAATGCCAGGGCAGTATAAATACCCCACATGTGACCCCATTTTGGAAAGAAGACACCCAAGGTATTCAATGAGGGGCATGGCGAGTTCATAGATTTTTATTCATTTTTTTTGGCACAAGTTAGCGGAAATTGATATTTTTTTTTTTTTTCTCACAAAGTCTCCCTTTCCGCTAACTTGGGACAAAAATTTCAATCTTTCATGGACTCAATATGCCCCTCACGAATACCTTGGGGTGTCTTCTTTCCGAAATGGGGACACATGTGGGGTATTTATACTGCCCTGGCATTCTAGGGGCCCTAAAGCGTGAGAAGAAGTCTGGAATATAAATGTCTAAAAAATTTTACGCATTTGGATTCCGTGAGGGGTATGGTGAGTTCATGTGAGATTTTATTTTTTGACACAAGTTAGTGGAATATGAGACTTTGTAAGAAAAAAAAAAAAAATCCGCTAACTTGGGCCAAAAAAATGTCTGAATGGAGCCTTACAGGGGGGTGATCAATGACAGGGGGGTGATCAATGACAGGGGGGTGATCAGGGAGTCTATATGGGGTGATCACCCCCCTGTCATTGATCACCCCCCTATAAGGCTCCATTCAGATATCCGTATGTGTTTTGCGGATCCGATCCATGTATCCGTGGATCCGTAAAAACATACGGACATCTGAATGCAGCCTTATAGGGGGGTGAAAAATGACAGGGGGGTGATCAGGGAGTCTATATGGGGTGATCACCCCCTGTCATTGATCCACCCCCCTATAAGGCTCCATTCAGATGTCCGAATGTGTTTTGCGAATCCGATCCATGTATCCGTGGATCCGTAAAAAACATACGGACATCTGAATGCAGCCTTACAGGTGGGTGATCAATGACAGGGGGGTGATCAATGACAGGGGGGTGATCAGGGAGTCTATATGGGGTGATCACCCCCCTGTCATTGATCACCCCCCTATAAGGCTCCATTCAGATGTCCGTATGTGTTTTGCGGATCCGATCCATGTATCCGTGGATCCGTAAAAAACATACGGACATCTGAATGCAGCAAATGAGTATTTTGACCACATCATCGTCTTTATGCATGTTGTCTTACTCCAAGCTGTATAGGCTCGAAAGCCTACTACCAATTAAGCATATTAGGTGATGTGCATCTCTGTAATGAGAAGGGGTGTGGTCTAATGACATCAACACCCTATATCAGGTGTGCATAATTATTAGGCAACTTCCTTTCCTTTGGCAAAATGGGGTCAAAAGAAGGACTTGACAGGCTCAGAAAAGTCAAAAATAGTGAGATATCTTGCAGAGGGATGCAGCACTCTTAAAATTGCAAAGCTTCTGAAGCGTGTTCATCGAACAATCAAGCGTTTCATTCAAAATAGTCAACAGGGTCGCAAGAAGCGTGTGGAAAAACCAAGGCGCAAAATAACTGCCCATGAACTGAGAAAAGTCAAGCGTGCAGCTGCCAAGATGCCACTTGCCACCAGTTTGGCCATATTTCAGAGCTGCAACATCACTGGAGTGCCCAAAAGCACAAGGTGTGCAATACTCAGAGACATGGCCAAGGTAAGAAAGGCTGAAAGACGACCACCACTGAACAAGACACACAAGCTGAAACGTCAAGACTGGGCCAAGAAATATCTCAAGACTGATTTTTCTAAGGTTTTATGGACTGATGAAATGAGAGTGAGTCTTGATGGGCCAGATGGATGGGCCCGTGGCTGGATTGGTAAAGGGCAGAGAGCTCCAGTCCGACTCAGACGCCAGCAAGGTGGAGGTGGAGTACTGGTTTTGGGCTGGTATCATCAAAGATGAGCTTGTGGGGCCTTTTCGGGTTGAGGATGGAGTCAAGCTCAACTCCCAGTCCTACTGCCAGTTTCTGGAAGACATCTTCTTCAAGCAGTGGTACAGGAAGAAGTCTGCATCCTTCAAGAAAAACATGATTTTCATGCAGGACGATGCTCCATCACACGCGTCCAAGTACTCCACAGTGTGGCTGGCAAGAAAGGGTATAAAAGAAGAAAATCTAATCACATGGCCTCCTTGTTCACCTGATCTGAACCCCATTGAGAACCTGTGGTCCATCATCAAATGTGAGATTTACAAGGAGGAAAACAGTACACCTCTCTGAACAGTGTCTGGGAGGCTGTGGTTGCTGCTGCACGCAATGTTGATGGTGAACAGATCAAAACACTGACAGAATCCATGGATGGCAGGCTTTTGAGTGTCCTTGCCAAAGAAAGGTGGGCTATATTGGTCACTGATTTGTTTTGTTTTGTTTTTGAATGTCAGAAAATGTATATTTGTGAATGTTGAGATGTTATATTGGTTTCACTGGTAAAAATAAATAATTGAAATGGGTATATATTTGTTTTTTTGTTAAGTTGCCTAATAATTATGCACAGTAATAGTCACCTGCACACACAGATATCCCCCTAAGGCCTCTTTCACACTTGCGTTGTTGGGATCTGGCATGCACTTCTGTTGCCGGAGGTGCCTGCCGGATCCGGAAAAACGCAAGTGTACTGAAAGCATTTGAAGACGGAACCGTCTTCCAAATGCTTTCAGTGTTACTATGGCACCCAGGACGCTATTAAAGGTCCTGGTTGCCATAGTAGGAGCGGGGAGCGGGGGAGCAGTATACTTACAGTCCGTGCGGCTCCCGGGGCGCTCCAGAATGACGTCAGAGCGCCCCATGCGCATGGATGACGTGATCCATGCGATCACGTGATCCATGCGCTTGGGGCGCCCTGACGTCACTCTGGAGCGCCCGGGGAGCCGCACGGACGGTAAGTATGCTGCTCCCCCACTCCCCGCTACACTTTACCATGGCTGTCAGGACTTTAGCGTCCCGGCAGCCATGGTAACCACTCTGAAAAAGCTAAATGTCGGCTCCGGCAATACGCCGAAACGACGTTTAGCTTAAGGCCGGATCCGGATCAATGCCTTCCAATGGGCATTAATTCCGGATCTGGCCTTGCGGCAAGTGTTCCAGATTTTTGGCCGGAGCAAAAAGCGCAGCATGCTGCGGTATTTTCTCCGGCCAACAAACGTTCCGTACCGGAACTGAAGACATCCTGATGCATCCTGAACAGATTACTCTCCATTCAGAATGCATTAGGATAATCCTGATCAGGATTCTTCCGGCATAGAGCCCCGACGACGGAACTCTATGCCGGAAGACAATAACGCAGGTGTGAAAGAGCCCTAAAATAGCTAAAACTAAAAACAAAACTAAAAACTACTTCCAAAAATATTCAGCTTGGATATTAATGAGTTTTTTGGGGTTAATTGAGAACATGGTTGTTCAATAATAAAATTAATCCTCAAAAATACAACTTGCCTAATAATTCTGCACTCCCTGTATAGTCAATAATTGCCTTGATAAGAAAACTTCTGTAATGCCTCATTCACACAGTCAGTGTTCAGTCCGTGTGCTGTCCGCATCCGTTGCAACCGTTCCGTGGCTCCGCAAAAAAAAATATAGCATGTCTTATTCTTGTCCGTTTTGCGGACAAGAATAGGCATTTCTACAATGGGCCGCCCGTTCCGTAAATTGCAGAAGGCACACGGAAGGCAAAAGGCTTCCGTTTTTTTGCGGATCCACGGTTTTCGGGACCGCAAAAAACGGTACGGTCGTGTGTATGTAGCCTTAAAGGGACTCTGTCACCACTTTCTAACCCCCCCTTTTAAAACTATTGTTCTCTCCATGCCGCCCTTGTGATTACAAGGTGTTGTTATAACATAAATTCGCCGTCTCGTTTTGATAAAAATACCTTTTATCTAACCTGTCAATCTTGTGGATAAGGTGCCCAGGGCGTTTCTGAAGGTCTGAAGCTGCCGCCCGCCGCCGCCGTTGGTGCCCAGCTCCTCCCCTGATCCTTTCAGCGCCGCCTGAATGTAAAGAAATCCGCCTCCGGCTCTCGCTCAGTGCCCCCTCCTCCTTTTCAAAGATCCCGCGCGTGCGCACAGGCCTGTGCCTGATGCGCCCGTGCGGACATTTAGAATCAGCCTCATTGAGCGAAGTGCGCGCATGCGCACTTCGCTCAATGAGGCTGATTCTAAATGTCCGCACGGGCGCATCAGGCACAGGCCTGTGCGCACGCGCGGGATCTTTGAAAAGGAGGAGGGGGCACTGAGCGAGAGCCGGAGGCGGATTTCTTTACATTCAGGCGGCGCTGAAAGGATCAGGGGAGGAGCTGGGCACCAACGGCGGCGGCGGCGGGCGGCAGCTTCAGACCTTCAGAAACGCCCTGGGCACCTTATCCACAAGATTGACAGGTTAGATAAAAGGTATTTTTATCAAAACGAGACGGCGAATTTATGTTATAACAACACCTTTGTAATCACAAGGGCGCCATGGAGAGAACAATAGTTTTAAAAGGGGGGGTTAGAAAGTGGTGACAGAGTCCCTTTAAGGCTGAAAACACACAGGTATTTTGTAGGGGGTTTTTCAGCACTTTAGCTTTTTTTTTGCAAGATTTTTGCATCTGCATTTTTTGCTGAAAAAATGCCAGCTCATAGTCCAAAATGAAAAATGAGATGAAGTGGAGACGAGCATTTTTTCGCCTAAAGACCTTTTTTCTAATGGGGGGGTGTTTTTTGTCTTGGTTTGTGGCACAGAAAAAAAAAAATTGCTTCTCTGGCTTTTTTTTAGTGGTAAACAAAATGCCACAGAAAATGTGTGCGTGTCTAGACCCTAAGGCCCCTTTCACACGGGTGCAATGCGTGACGTGAATGCATAGCACCCGCATTGAATCCTGACCCATTCATTTCAATGAGACCCACTGAAATGAATGGGTCAGAATTCAGTGCGGGTGCTATGCGTTCACGTCATGCATTGCACCCGTGTGGAAAACTCGCTCGTGTACATGAACATTTTTTTCACGCATCAGCTCTGCGTTGCGTGAAAAATGTAGCATGTTTTATATTCTGCGTTTGTCACGCAGCCCTGGACCCATAGAAGTGAACGGGGCTTCAGTGAAAAAAGCATTGCAGATGCAATGCGTTTTTCACTGATGGTCCTAAGAGATGTTGTTTGTAAACCTTTTACAATCACGTTTTTTTATCACGTGTGTGAAAAACACATCAAAATGCATTGCACCCGCGCAGAAAAAACTGAACGCAATCGCAGACAGAACTTTAATGCAAAATGGTGAGAGTTTCACTGAATGCATCCGGAGCCAATCCGTCACGCTTGTGTGAAAGAGGCCTAAAGGGGTTGCCCCAGAAAATAAATGTATCACCTATCTAAATAGGGGATAATTGTGTGATTGCGTTCCTACCAAATGGACCCTTACTGATCATGAGGTCTCCTGTACCTCCTCACCACATAGTTGCACGCAAAGAGGTGAATGTGTGCATTGACGTCCCATACTGACGCAGACAGCCCCATACAGTTTTAGTAAGACTTCATACACACAGACAGTGTGCGTTCCGCATTTTTCTCACTCCCTTCAATAAAAAAAAAAAGACTATTCTCATCCGCAATACAGACCAGAATAGAACATATTCTATCATTTTCAGAATAACCACACAGATCCGCCAAAAATACGGGTGTATGCGTGGCCCCATAAAAATAAATGGTACAGTGTGCAGATAGCACACAGACTAAAAATATGATCATGTGAGAGAGGCCCAACTGTGAGGGTTTCAGTGGTGGGACTCACCAATCGTACATTTATCTGAGTAAACCAGACAAAATATTACTGACTTATTCTCAAAATATCATCAATATCTGATCAGTGTGGGTCCTACTCCTTGCACCCCCACATTCAGCTGCAGACTTTTCCTAGGCCACTGACATCATGTACATTGGGCACCTGGCCGAGGCTGCGATATCAGGCACAGCTGCTATACGATGAACAGCGCGTGCTCACGTGAAGAGAGCGCAGAGCTCACCAGTGCACCGCAGCCTCTTCACATAGTTGATTGGTGGAGGCTGTCAAACCCCAACTATCAGACATTGATGATCTAGCCTAAGGATAAGTGATAAATATGTTACTCCCAGGAAACCCCTTTAATGATAACAGCTACATCTCAAGGGGTTTATTTCTAGGGTAAAAATGATTCACAGTTTAGAACATTTCAGATAAATCCGTACAGTCATGTAGCTAGAGTTTCTACACTGACAAAAATCAAACATTAAGCAATATGCTGTATAAAGAACTATCTACAGCTCAGAACTGTACTCAATGTGCCGTGGTATGAGGCATGCAGCAACATTCATAAAATGTAGTCACCTTACATTTGGGCTCACTGCGCACTTCACCTTATGATCACTCAGCAGGGCGGACTGCGGACCTAATAGCTAGAATGTATGGGCTCCACTGAGGTTCAGGTCATGTGACTCTGAGAGAGGTGTGGTGAAAAGTAGCATTTAGGAAAGTGTTGTTTTCAGGGACTGCGGGACTTTTTTCTGGGTATTCTGTGTACGAATAGGTTACTGTGGAAGTGGTGTACATGCGTTCTTTGGATTATTTGGGAGTGGGGCTAGATTCTCGTAGCAGCCCATACATTTTACAGTGGATAAAGGACCTTTGGTGATGTCACGACCATATGATCGGTCACGTGGGTAGGAGGAGTCATCGTTTCATCTCTGCTCTGAGTGTCATCTAGCAGGTTCTTTAGGATGTCCTCAGGAGCAGGCTGTGATGTGTGCCCTTCCTGAACCTCATTGGCTGCTCATTGAACCTACCACATGGACCCTTACTGATCATGATGTCTCCTGTACCTCCTCACCACATAGTTGCACGCAAAGAGGTGAATGTGTGCATTGACGTCCCATACTGACGCAGACAGCCCCATACAGTTTTAGTAAGACTTCATACACACAGACAGTGTGCGTTCCGCATTTTTCTCACTCCCTTCAATAAAAAAAAAAAGACTATTCTCATCCGCAATACAGACCAGAATAGAACATATTCTATCATTTTCAGAATAACCACACAGATCCGCCAAAAATACGGGCGTATGCGTGGCCCCATAAAAATAAATGGTACAGTGTGCAGATAGCACACAGACTAAAAATATGATCATGTGAGAGAGGCCCAACTGTGAGGGTTCCAGTGGTGGGGACTCACCAATCGTACATTTATCTGAGTAAACCAGACAAAATATTACTGACTTATTCTCAAAATATCATCAATATCTGATCAGTGTGGGTCCTACTCCTTGCACCCCCACATTCAGCTGCAGACTTTTCCTAGGCCACTGACATCATGTACATTGGGCACCTGGCCGAGGCTGCGATATCAGGCACAGCTGCTATACGATGAACAGCGCGTGCTCACGTGAAGAGAGCGCAGAGCTCACCAGTGCACCGCAGCCTCTTCACATAGTTGATTGGTGGAGGCTGTCAAACCCCAACTATCAGACATTGATGATCTAGCCTAAGGATAAGTGATAAATATGTTACTCCCAGGAAACCCCTTTAATGATAACAGCTACATCTCAAGGGGTTTATTTCTAGGGTAAAAATGATTCACAGTTTAGAACATTTCAGATAAATCCGTACAGTCATGTAGCTAGAGTTTCTACACTGACAAAAATCAAACATTAAGCAATATGCTGTATAAAGAACTATCTACAGCTCAGAACTGTACTTAATGTGCCGTGGTATGAGGCATGCAGCAACATTCATAAAATGTAGTCACCTTACATTTGGGCTCACTGCGCACTTCACCTTATGATCACTCAGCAGGGCGGACTGCGGACCCAATAGCTAGAATGTATGGGCTCCACTGAGGTTCAGGTCATGTGACTCTGAGAGAGGTGTGGTGAAAAGTAGCATTTAGGAAAGTGTTTTTTTCAGGGACTGCAGGACTTTTTTCTGGGTATTCTGTGTACGAATAGGTTACAGGTTACTGTGGAAGTGGTGTACATGCGTTCTTTGGATTATTTGGGAGTGGGGCTAGATTCTCGTAGCAGCCCATACATTTTACAGTGGATAAAGGACCTTTGGTGATGTCACGACCATATGATCGGTCACGTGGGTAGGAGGAGTCATCGTTTCATCTCTGCTCTGAGTGTCATCTAGCAGGTTCTTTAGGATGTCCTCAGGAGCAGGCTGTGATGTGTGCCCTTCCTGAACCTCATTGGCTGCTCATTGAACCTACCACATGGACCCTTACTGATCATGATGTCTCCTGTACCTCCTCACCACATAGTTGCACGCAAAGAGGTGAATGTGTGCATTGACGTCCCATACTGACGCAGACAGCCCCATACAGTTTTAGTAAGACTTCATACACACAGACAGTGTGCGTTCCGCATTTTTCTCACTCCCTTCAATAAAAAAAAAAAAGACTATTCTCATCCGCAATACAGACCAGAATAGAACATATTCTATCATTTTCAGAATAACCACACAGATCCGCCAAAAATACGGGCGTATGCGTGGCCCCATAAAAATAAATGGTACAGTGTGCAGATAGCACACAGACTAAAAATATGATCATGTGAGAGAGGCCCAACTGTGAGGGTTCCAGTGGTGGGGACTCACCAATCGTACATTTATCTGAGTAAACCAGACAAAATATTACTGACTTATTCTCAAAATATCATCAATATCTGATCAGTGTGGGTCCTACTCCTTGCACCCCACATTCAGCTGCAGACTTTTCCTAGGCCACTGACATCATGTACATTGGGCACCTGGCCGAGGCTGCGATATCAGGCACAGCTGCTATACGATGAACAGCGCGTGCTCACGTGAAGAGAGCGCAGAGCTCACCAGTGCACCGCAGCCTCTTCACATAGTTGATTGGTGGAGGCTGTCAAACCCCAACTATCAGACATTGATGATCTAGCCTAAGGATAAGTGATAAATATGTTACTCCCAGGAAACCCCTTTAATGATAACAGCTACATCTCAAGGGGTTTATTTCTAGGGTAAAAATGATTCACAGTTTAGAACATTTCAGATAAATCCGTACAGTCATGTAGCTAGAGTTTTCTACACTGACAAAAATCAAACATTAAGCAATATGCTGTATAAAGAACTATCTACAGCTCAGAACTGTACTCAATGTGCCGTGGTATGAGGCATGCAGCAACATTCATAAAATGTAGTCACCTTACATTTTGGGCTCACTGCGCACTTCACCTTATGATCACTCAGCAGGGCGGACTGCGGACCTAATAGCTAGAATGTATGGGCTCCACTGAGGTTCAGGTCATGTGACTCTGAGAGAGGTGTGGTGAAAAGTAGCATTTAGGAAAGTGTTGTTTTCAGGGACTGCGGGACTTTTTTCTGGGTATTCTGTGTACGAATAGGTTACTGTGGAAGTGGTGTACATGCGTTCTTTGGATTATTTGGGAGTGGGGCTAGATTCTCGTAGCAGCCCATACATTTTACAGTGGATAAAGGACCTTTGGTGATGTCACGACCATATGATCGGTCACGTGGGTAGGAGGAGTCATCGTTTCATCTCTGCTCTGAGTGTCATCTAGCAGGTTCTTTAGGATGTCCTCAGGAGCAGGCTGTGATGTGTGCCCTTCCTGAACCTCATTGGCTGCTCATTGAACCTACCACATGGACCCTTACTGATCATGATGTCTCCTGTACCTCCTCACCACATAGTTGCACGCAAAGAGGTGAATGTGTGCATTGACGTCCCATACTGACGCAGACAGCCCCATACAGTTTTAGTAAGACTTCATACACACAGACAGTGTGCGTTCCGCACTTTTTCTCACTCCCTTCAATAAAAAAAAAAAGACTATTCTCATCCGCAATACAGACCAGAATAGAACATATTCTATCATTTTCAGAATAACCACACAGATCCGCCAAAAATACGGGCGTATGCGTGGCCCCATAAAAATAAATGGTACAGTGTGCAGATAGCACACAGACTAAAAATATGATCATGTGAGAGAGGCCCAACTGTGAGGGTTCCAGTGGTGGGGACTCACCAATCGTACATTTATCTGAGTAAACCAGACAAAATATTACTGACTTATTCTCAAAATATCATCAATATCTGATCAGTGTGGGTCCTACTCCTTGCACCCCCACATTCAGCTGCAGACTTTTCCTAGGCCACTGACATCATGTACATTGGGCACCTGGCCGAGGCTGCGATATCAGGCACAGCTGCTATACGATGAACAGCGCGTGCTCACGTGAAGAGAGCGCAGAGCTCACCAGTGCACCGCAGCCTCTTCACATAGTTGATTGGTGGAGGCTGTCAAACCCCAACTATCAGACATTGATGATCTAGCCTAAGGATAAGTGATAAATATGTTACTCCCAGGAAACCCCTTTAATGATAACAGCTACATCTCAAGGGGTTTATTTCTAGGGTAAAAATGATTCACAGTTTAGAACATTTCAGATAAATCCGTACAGTCATGTAGCTAGAGTTTCTACACTGACAAAAATCAAACATTAAGCAATATGCTGTATAAAGAACTATCTACAGCTCAGAAACTGTACTCAATGTGCCGTGGTATGAGGCATGCAGCAACATTCATAAAATGTAGTCACCTTACATTTGGGCTCACTGCGCACTTCACCTTATGATCACTCAGCAGGGCGGACTGCGGACCCAATAGCTAGAATGTATGGGCTCCACTGAGGTTCAGGTCATGTGACTCTGAGAGAGGTGTGGTGAAAAGTAGCATTTAGGAAAGTGTTGTTTTCAGGGACTGCGGGACTTTTTTCTGGGTATTCTGTGTACGAATAGGTTACTGTGGAAGTGGTGTACATGCGTTCTTTGGATTATTTGGGAGTGGGGCTAGATTCTCGTAGCAGCCCATACATTTTACAGTGGATAAAGGACCTTTGGTGATGTCACGACCATATGATCGGTCACGTGGGTAGGAGGAGTCATCGTTTCATCTCTGCTCTGAGTGTCATCTAGCAGGGTCTTTAGGATGTCCTCAGGAGCAGGCTGTGATGTGTGCCCTTCCTGAACCTCATTGGCTGCTCATTGAACCTACCACATGGACCCTTACTGATCATGATGTCTCCTGTACCTCCTCACCACATAGTTGCACGCAAAGAGGTGAATGTGTGCATTGACGTCCCATACTGACGCAGACAGCCCATACAGTTTTAGTAAGACTTCATACACACAGACAGTGTGCGTTCCGCATTTTTCTCACTCCCTTCAATAAAAAAAAAAGACTATTCTCATCCGCAATACAGACCAGAATAGAACATATTCTATCATTTTCAGAATAACCACACAGATCCGCCAAAAATACGGGCGTATGCGTGGCCCCATAAAAATAAATGGTACAGTGTGCAGATAGCACACAGACTAAAAATATGATCATGTGAGAGAGGCCCAACTGTGAGGGTTCCAGTGGTGGGGACTCACCAATCGTACATTTATCTGAGTAAACCAGACAAAATATTACTGACTTATTCTCAAAATATCATCAATATCTGATCAGTGTGGGTCCTACTCCTTGCACCCCCACATTCAGCTGCAGACTTTTCCTAGGCCACTGACATCATGTACATTGGGCACCTGGCCGAGGCTGCGATATCAGGCACAGCTGCTATACGATGAACAGCGCGTGCTCACGTGAAGAGAGCGCAGAGCTCACCAGTGCACCGCAGCCTCTTCACATAGTTGATTGGTGGAGGCTGTCAAACCCCAACTATCAGACATTGATGATCTAGCCTAAGGATAAGTGATAAATATGTTACTCCCAGGAAACCCCTTTAATGATAACAGCTACATCTCAAGGGGTTTATTTCTAGGGTAAAAATGATTCACAGTTTAGAACATTTCAGATAAATCCGTACAGTCATGTAGCTAGAGTTTCTACACTGACAAAAATCAAACATTAAGCAATATGCTGTATAAAGAACTATCTACAGCTCAGAACTGTACTCAATGTGCCGTGGTATGAGGCATGCAGCAACATTCATAAAATGTAGTCACCTTACATTTGGGCTCACTGCGCACTTCACCTTATGATCACTCAGCAGGGCGGACTGCGGACCCAATAGCTAGAATGTATGGGCTCCACTGAGGTTCAGGTCATGTGACTCTGAGAGAGGTGTGGTGAAAAGTAGCATTTAGGAAAGTGTTGTTTTCAGGGACTGCGGGACTTTTTTCTGGGTATTCTGTGTACGAATAGGTTACTGTGGAAGTGGTGTACATGCGTTCTTTGGATTATTTGGGAGTGGGGCTAGATTCTCGTAGCAGCCCATACATTTTACAGTGGATAAAGGACCTTTGGTGATGTCACGACCATATGATCGGTCACGTGGGTAGGAGGAGTCATCGTTTCATCTCTGCTCTGAGTGTCATCTAGCAGGTTCTTTAGGATGTCCTCAGGAGCAGGCTGTGATGTGTGCCCTTCCTGAACCTCATTGGCTGCTCATTGAACCTACCACATGGACCCTTACTGATCATGATGTCTCCTGTACCTCCTCACCACATAGTTGCACGCAAAGAGGTGAATGTGTGCATTGACGTCCCATACTGACGCAGACAGCCCCATACAGTTTTAGTAAGACTTCATACACACAGACAGTGTGCGTTCCGCATTTTTCTCACTCCCTTCAATAAAAAAAAAAAGACTATTCTCATCCGCAATACAGACCAGAATAGAACATATTCTATCATTTTCAGAATAACCACACAGATCCGCCAAAAAATACGGGCGTATGCGTGGCCCCATAAAAATAAATGGTACAGTGTGCAGATAGCACACAGACTAAAAATATGATCATGTGAGAGAGGCCCAACTGTGAGGGTTCCAGTGGTGGGGACTCACCAATCGTACATTTATCTGAGTAAACCAGACAAAATATTACTGACTTATTCTCAAAATATCATCAATATCTGATCAGTGTGGGTCCTACTCCTTGCACCCCCACATTCAGCTGCAGACTTTCCTAGGCCACTGACATCATGTACATTGGGCACCTGGCCGAGGCTGCGATATCAGGCACAGCTGCTATACGATGAACAGCGCGTGCTCACGTGAAGAGAGCGCAGAGCTCACCAGTGCACCGCAGCCTCTTCACATAGTTGATTGGTGGAGGCTGTCAAACCCCAACTATCAGACATTGATGATCTAGCCTAAGGATAAGTGATAAATATGTTACTCCCAGGAAACCCCTTTAATGATAACAGCTACATCTCAAGGGGTTTATTTCTAGGGTAAAAATGATTCACAGTTTAGAACATTTCAGATAAATCCGTACAGTCATGTAGCTAGAGTTTCTACACTGACAAAAATCAAACATTAAGCAATATGCTGTATAAAGAACTATCTACAGCTCAGAACTGTACTCAATGTGCCGTGGTATGAGGCATGCAGCAACATTCATAAAATGTAGTCACCTTACATTTGGGCTCACTGCGCACTTCACCTTATGATCACTCAGCAGGGCGGACTGCGGACCCAATAGCTAGAATGTATGGGCTCCACTGAGGTTCAGGTCATGTGACTCTGAGAGAGGTGTGGTGAAAAGTAGCATTTAGGAAAGTGTTGTTTTCAGGGACTGCGGGACTTTTTTCTGGGTATTCTGTGTACGAATAGGTTACTGTGGAAGTGGTGTACATGCGTTCTTTGGATTATTTGGGAGTGGGGCTAGATTCTCGTAGCAGCCCATACATTTTACAGTGGATAAAGGACCTTTGGTGATGTCACGACCATATGATCGGTCACGTGGGTAGGAGGAGTCATCGTTTCATCTCTGCTCTGAGTGTCATCTAGCAGGTTCTTTAGGATGTCCTCAGGAGCAGGCTGTGATGTGTGCCCTTCCTGAACCTCATTGGCTGCTCATTGAACCTACCACATGGACCCTTACTGATCATGATGTCTCCTGTACCTCCTCACCACATAGTTGCACGCAAAGAGGTGAATGTGTGCATTGACGTCCCATACTGACGCAGACAGCCCCATACAGTTTTAGTAAGACTTCATACACACAGACAGTGTGCGTTCCGCATTTTTCTCACTCCCTTCAATAAAAAAAAAAGACTATTCTCATCCGCAATACAGACCAGAATAGAACATATTCTATCATTTTCAGAATAACCACACAGATCCGCCAAAAATACGGGCGTATGCGTGGCCCCATAAAAATAAATGGTACAGTGTGCAGATAGCACACAGACTAAAAATATGATCATGTGAGAGAGGCCCAACTGTGAGGGTTCCAGTGGTGGGGACTCACCAATCGTACATTTATCTGAGTAAACCAGACAAAATATTACTGACTTATTCTCAAAATATCATCAATATCTGATCAGTGTGGGTCCTACTCCTTGCACCCCCACATTCAGCTGCAGACTTTTCCTAGGCCACTGACATCATGTACATTGGGCACCTGGCCGAGGCTGCGATATCAGGCACAGCTGCTATACGATGAACAGCGCGTGCTCACGTGAAGAGAGCGCAGAGCTCACCAGTGCACCGCAGCCTCTTCACATAGTTGATTGGTGGAGGCTGTCAAACCCCAACTATCAGACATTGATGATCTAGCCTAAGGATAAGTGATAAATATGTTACTCCCAGGAAACCCCTTTAATGATAACAGCTACATCTCAAGGGTTTATTTCTAGGGTAAAAATGATTCACAGTTTAGAACATTTCAGATAAATCCGTACAGTCATGTAGCTAGAGTTTCTACACTGACAAAAATCAAACATTAAGCAATATGCTGTATAAAGAACTATCTACAGCTCAGAACTGTACTTAATGTGCCGTGGTATGAGGCATGCAGCAACATTCATAAAATGTAGTCACCTTACATTTGGGCTCACTGCGCACTTCACCTTATGATCACTCAGCAGGGCGGACTGCGGACCCAATAGCTAGAATGTATGGGCTCCACTGAGGTTCAGGTCATGTGACTCTGAGAGAGGTGTGGTGAAAAGTAGCATTTAGGAAAGTGTTGTTTTCAGGGACTGCAGGACTTTTTTCTGGGTATTCTGTGTACGAATAGGTTACAGGTTACTGTGGAAGTGGTGTACATGCGTTCTTTGGATTATTTGGGAGTGGGGCTAGATTCTCGTAGCAGCCCATACATTTTACAGTGGATAAAGGACCTTTGGTGATGTCACGACCATATGATCGGTCACGTGGGTAGGAGGAGTCATCGTTTCATCTCTGCTCTGAGTGTCATCTAGCAGGTTCTTTAGGATGTCCTCAGGAGCAGGCTGTGATGTGTGCCCTTCCTGAACCTCATTGGCTGCTCATTGAACCTACCACATGGACCCTTACTGATCATGATGTCTCCTGTACCTCCTCACCACATAGTTGCACGCAAAGAGGTGAATGTGTGGCATTGACGTCCCATACTGACGCAGACAGCCCCATACAGTTTTTAGTAAGACTTCATACACACAGATTCTATCATTTTCAGAATAACCACACAGATTCCGCCAAAAATACGGGTGTATGCGTGCCCATAAAAATAAATGGTACATTGTGCAGATAGCACACAGACTAAAAATATGATCAGTTGAGAGAGGCCCAACTGTGAGGGTTTCAGTGGTGGGGACTCACCAATCATACATTTATCTGAGTAAACCAGACAAAATATTACTGACTTATTCTCAAAATATCATCAATATCTGATCAGTGTGGGTCCTACTCCTTGCACCCCCACATTCAGCTGCAGACTTTTCCTAGCCACTGACATCATGTACATTGGGCACCTGGCCGAGCTGCGATATCAGGCACAGCTGCTATACGATGAACAGCGCGTGCTCACGTGAAGAGAGCGCAGAGCTCACCAGTGCACCGCAGGCCTCTTCACATAGTTGATTGGTGGAGGCTGTCAAACCCCAACTATCAGACATTGATGATCTAGCCTAAGGATAAGTGATAAATATGTTACTCCCAGGAAACCCCTTTAATGATAACAGCTACATCTCAAGGGGTTTATTTCTAGGGTAAAAATGATTCACAGTTTAGAACATTTCAGATAAATCCGTACAGTCATGTAGCTAGAGTTTCTACACTGACAAAAATCAAACATTAAGCAATATGCTGTATAAAGAACTATCTACAGCTCAGAACTGTACTCAATGTGCCGTGGTATGAGGCATGCAGCAACATTCATAAAATGTAGTCACCTTACATTTGGGCTCACTGCGCACTTCACCTTATGATCACTCAGCAGGGCGGACTGCGGACCCAATAGCTAGAATGTATGGGCTCCACTGAGGTTCAGGTCATGTGACTCTGAGAGAGGTGTGGTGAAAAGTAGCATTTAGGAAAGTGTTGTTTTCAGGGACTGCGGGACTTTTTTCTGGGTATTCTGTGTACGAATAGGTTACTGTGGAAGTGGTGTACATGCGTTCTTTGGATTATTTGGGAGTGGGGCTAGATTCTCGTAGCAGCCCATACATTTTACAGTGGATAAAGGACCTTTGGTGATGTCACGACCATATGATCGGTCACGTGGGTAGGAGGAGTCATCGTTTCATCTCTGCTCTGAGTGTCATCTAGCAGGTTCTTTAGGATGTCCTCAGGAGCAGGCTGTGATGTGTGCCCTTCCTGAACCTCATTGGCTGCTCATTGAACCTACCACATGGACCCTTACTGATCATGATGTCTCCTGTACCTCCTCACCACATAGTTGCACGCAAAGAGGTGAATGTGTGCATTGACGTCCCATACTGACGCAGACAGCCCCATACAGTTTTAGTAAGACTTCATACACACAGACAGTGTGCGTTCCGCATTTTCTCACTCCCTTCAATAAAAAAAAAAAGACTATTCTCATCCGCAATACAGACCAGAATAGAACATATTCTATCATTTTCAGAATAACCACACAGATCCGCCAAAAATACGGGCGTATGCGTGGCCCCATAAAAATAAATGGTACAGTGTGCAGATAGCACACAGACTAAAAATATGATCATGTGAGAGAGGCCCAACTGTGAGGGTTCCAGTGGTGGGGACTCACCAATCGTACATTTATCTGAGTAAACCAGACAAAATATTACTGACTTATTCTCAAAATATCATCAATATCTGATCAGTGTGGGTCCTACTCCTTGCACCCCCACATTCAGCTGCAGACTTTTCCTAGGCCACTGACATCATGTACATTGGGCACCTGGCCGAGGCTGCGATATCAGGCACAGCTGCTATACGATGAACAGCGCGTGCTCACGTGAAGAGAGCGCAGAGCTCACCAGTGCACCGCAGCCTCTTCACATAGTTGATTGGTGGAGGCTGTCAAACCCCAACTATCAGACATTGATGATCTAGCCTAAGGATAAGTGATAAATATGTTACTCCCAGGAAACCCCTTTAATGATAACAGCTACATCTCAAGGGGTTTATTTCTAGGGTAAAAATGATTCACAGTTTAGAACATTTCAGATAAATCCGTACAGTCATGTAGCTAGAGTTTCTACACTGACAAAAATCAAACATTAAGCAATATGCTGTATAAAGAACTATCTACAGCTCAGAACTGTACTCAATGTGCCGTGGTATGAGGCATGCAGCAACATTCATAAAATGTAGTCACCTTACATTTGGGCTCACTGCGCACTTCACCTTATGATCACTCAGCAGGGCGGACTGCGGACCCAATAGCTAGAATGTATGGGCTCCACTGAGGTTCAGGTCATGTGACTCTGAGAGAGGTGTGGTGAAAAGTAGCATTTAGGAAAGTGTTGTTTTCAGGGACTGCGGGACTTTTTTCTGGGTATTCTGTGTACGAATAGGTTACTGTGGAAGTGGTGTACATGCGTTCTTTGGATTATTTGGGAGTGGGGCTAGATTCTCGTAGCAGCCCATACATTTTACAGTGGATAAAGGACCTTTGGTGATGTCACGACCATATGATCGGTCACGTGGGTAGGAGGAGTCATCGTTTCATCTCTGCTCTGAGTGTCATCTAGCAGGTTCTTTAGGATGTCCTCAGGAGCAGGCTGTGATGTGTGCCCTTCCTGAACCTCATTGGCTGCTCATTGAACCTACCACATGGACCCTTACTGATCATGATGTCTCCTGTACCTCCTCACCACATAGTTGCACGCAAAGAGGTGAATGTGTGCATTGACGTCCCATACTGACGCAGACAGCCCCATACAGTTTTAGTAAGACTTCATACACACAGATTCTATCATTTTCAGAATAACCACACAGATCCGCCAAAAATACGGGTGTATGCGTGGCCCCATAAAAATAAATGGTACAGTGTGCAGATAGCACACAGACTAAAAATATGATCATGTGAGAGAGGCCCAACTGTGAGGGTTCCAGTGGTGGGGACTCACCAATCGTACATTTATCTGAGTAAACCAGACAAAATATTACTGACTTATTCTCAAAATATCATCAATATCTGATCAGTGTGGGTCCTACTCCTTGCACCCCCACATTCAGCTGCAGACTTTTCCTAGGCCACTGACATCATGTACATTGGGCACCTGGCCGAGGCTGCGATATCAGGCACAGCTGCTATACGATGAACAGCGCGTGCTCACGTGAAGAGAGCGCAGAGCTCACCAGTGCACCGCAGCCTCTTCACATAGTTGATTGGTGGAGGCTGTCAAACCCCAACTATCAGACATTGATGATCTAGCCTAAGGATAAGTGATAAATATGTTACTCCCAGGAAACCCCTTTAATGATAACAGCTACATCTCAAGGGGTTTATTTCTAGGGTAAAAATGTTTCACAGTTTAGAACATTTCAGATAAATCCGTACAGTCATGTAGCTAGAGTTTCTACACTGACAAAAATCAAACATTAAGCAATATGCTGTATAAAGAACTATCTACAGCTCAGAACTGTACTCAATGTGCCGTGGTATGAGGCATGCAGCAACATTCATAAAATGTAGTCACCTTACATTTGGGCTCACTGCGCACTTCACCTTATGATCACTCAGCAGGGCGGACTGCGGACCAAATAGCTAGAATGTATGGGCTCCACTGAGGTTCAGGTCATGTGACTCTGAGAGAGGTGTGGTGAAAAGTAGCATTTAGGAAAGTGTTTTTTTCAGGGACTGCGGGACTTTTTTCTGGGTATTCTGTGTACGAATAGGTTACAGGTTACTGTGGAAGTGGTGTACATGCGTTCTTTGGATTATTTGGGAGTGGGGCTAGATTCTCGTAGCAGCCCATACATTTTACAGTGGATAAAGGACCTTTGGTGATGTCACGACCATATGATCGGTCACGTGGGTAGGAGGAGTCATCGTTTCATCTCTGCTCTGAGTGTCATCTAGCAGGTTCTTTAGGATGTCCTCAGGAGCAGGCTGTGATGTGTGCCCTTCCTGAACCTCATTGGCTGCTCATTGAACCTACCACATGGACCCTTACTGATCATGATGTCTCCTGTACCTCCTCACCACATAGTTGCACGCAAAGAGGTGAATGTGTGCATTGACGTCCCATACTGACGCAGACAGCCCCATACAGTTTTAGTAAGACTTCATACACACAGACAGTGTGCGTTCCGCATTTTTCTCACTCCCTTCAATAAAAAAAAAAAGACTATTCTCATCCGCAATACAGACCAGAATAGAACATATTCTATCATTTTCAGAATAACCACACAGATCCGCCAAAAATACGGGCGTATGCGTGGCCCCATAAAAATAAATGGTACAGTGTGCAGATAGCACACAGACTAAAAATATGATCATGTGAGAGAGGCCCAACTGTGAGGGTTCCAGTGGTGGGGGACTCACCAATCGTACATTTATCTGAGTAAACCAGACAAAATATTACTGACTTATTCTCAAAATATCATCAATATCTGATCAGTGTGGGTCCTACTCCTTGCACCCCCACATTCAGCTGCAGACTTTTCCTAGGCCACTGACATCATGTACATTGGGCACCTGGCCGAGGCTGCGATATCAGGCACAGCTGCTATACGATGAACAGCGCGTGCTCACGTGAAGAGAGCGCAGAGCTCACCAGTGCACCGCAGCCTCTTCACATAGTTGATTGGTGGAGGCTGTCAAACCCCAACTATCAGACATTGATGATCTAGCCTAAGGATAAGTGATAAATATGTTACTCCCAGGAAACCCCTTTAATGATAACAGCTACATCTCAAGGGGTTTATTTCTAGGGTAAAAATGATTCACAGTTTAGAACATTTCAGATAAATCCGTACAGTCATGTAGCTAGAGTTTCTACACTGACAAAAATCAAACATTAAGCAATATGCTGTATAAAGAACTATCTACAGCTCAGAACTGTACTCAATGTGCCGTGGTATGAGGCATGCAGCAACATTCATAAAATGTAGTCACCTTACATTTGGGCTCACTGCGCACTTCACCTTATGATCACTCAGCAGGGCGGACTGCGGACCCAATAGCTAGAATGTATGGGCTCCACTGAGGTTCAGGTCATGTGACTCTGAGAGAGGTGTGGTGAAAAGTAGCATTTAGGAAAGTGTTGTTTTCAGGGACTGCGGGACTTTTTTCTGGGTATTCTGTGTACGAATAGGTTACTGTGGAAGTGGTGTACATGCGTTCTTTGGATTATTTGGGAGTGGGGCTAGATTCTCGTAGCAGCCCATACATTTTACAGTGGATAAAGGACCTTTGGTGATGTCACGACCATATGATCGGTCACGTGGGTAGGAGGAGTCATCGTTTCATCTCTGCTCTGAGTGTCATCTAGCAGGTTCTTTAGGATGTCCTCAGGAGCAGGCTGTGATGTGTGCCCTTCCTGAACCTCATTGGCTGCTCATTGAACCTACCACATGGACCCTTACTGATCATGATGTCTCCTGTACCTCCTCACCACATAGTTGCACG